>NW_025310692.1:0-620 GCF_018294505.1 Triticum aestivum
GACAGGGGGCATGGCCAGGGCCGCAAGTACGCGGCCAGAGAGCAGCTCGGGATGGCCGGAGCGGCAGCGGGAGGCGGCTAAGCGGCACCGGACGCGGCCGGAGGTGGGAACCGGACCGGGCGACGGCGACGGGCAGGCTGGTGCGGGGCCGCGGTTGACGACGTTGGCCGGCGAGCAGGTGCAGGGGGAGGTGAAGGCGCGCGCAGGCTACAGCAGGCGCAACTTCGGGTAGGGCGAGCGCGAGCTCGGTCGCGGGGGGTTCGGCGGAGCGCGTGCGTTCGGTGACGAGGGAAAGAGAAGAGGCTGGGGGCCTCACTGAGCAACGTAGGGCACAGGGCAGTGGGGGTCGAGGAGGAGGACGGGGACGGCGACGTGGTGGTGGCGACGGGCGTCGGGGTGACTTCGGGGCTCGGCAACGGAGTGGCGGTGGGCGTCCAGCGAGGCGACGCCGTGGAGAAGGACGAAGGCGCGGCGGAAGGAAAACGCGAGGAGGAGGCCGGAGGTTGGTGCTCGGCGCCGGCGGGCGGCGACTATCTCCGGGCGCGGGCGCTCTGAGAGGAGGGGAGCGAGTAGCGAAGGGAAGTGGGGGTCTTCGCCCCGATCCAGATTGGATCGGGAGG
>NW_025310693.1:0-620 GCF_018294505.1 Triticum aestivum
CACCCTCAATTCCCCTACTCAACCGCCGCCGCCGACCCCCCGCACCCCGCGCACCGTCTTATAAAAAAATAAGTATCAAACAGCTTTTTAAATGCTACTGTCTTATAAAAAAATATTACTGTTATTATTTAAACAAGTTTGAACATATTTAAACACAAATAAGTATCAAACAGCTTTTTAAATGCTAAAAAAAATTGTGGAGCCTGGGAGTCGAACCCAGGACCTCCTGGTGTGAGAACTGGCTGCTGACCAGTCGAGCTAGTAGAGGGGACTTGATGTGGATCAGTTCTGGTGGTACATAACCCGTTGGCTCGAGTTGAAATAAAAAAAATACTAATGGCGCACCACGGTGAGGTGCGCCATTAGTATGGATGTACTTATGACGCACCGAGGGGTGGTGCGCCATTAGTATTGTGCCCGATCCCCCCTTCCCGCTGCCCTGACCCACTGCGCCGCAGCCGCCCACGCGCCCTCGCCGCCTCCCTCTCCCCTTCCTCCCCCTCGAGCCCGCGCCATCCGCCCAAACCTAACCCGACGCCGTCCGCCCGCGCCCGCTCCACCGCCTCCGCCCTGCCTCTCCGCCCTCTCCTCGCCCTCTCCCTCTCCCTCCCTCGCCCTCT
>NW_025310694.1:0-620 GCF_018294505.1 Triticum aestivum
GACCCAAACACAACCCGAGGCTAGAAAATTACTCCTTTTCGACACCCCCACGTGTAAGTGCGACCCAAACATAATCCGAGGCCTGAAAATTACTACTTTTCGACACGACAACGTGTAAGCCCGACCGGAGCACAACCCGATGCCTGAAAATTACAACATTTTGACACCATAACGTGTAAGCCCGACCAGAACACAACCCGTTGCCTATAAATTACAACTTTTCGACACCGCCACGTGTAAGCCCGACCCAAACACAACCCTCTGCTTGAAAATTATTCCATTTCGACACCGCCACATGTAAGCCGAACACTAGTCTGAAGCCCAATACTACGGCCGGAACAACATTTTTCATCCATTCCAAGTGTAACTCCCTACCGCATGCTAGCCTGAAGCCCAAAAGCATGGTCCGGATGACACTTTTTTAACGTGTCCATGTGTAAGGCCAGCTTGAGACCCAAAAATTACTCATTTTCGACACAACCATGTGCAAGCCCGACCCAAACACAAACCGATGACAGAAAATTACTCCTTTTCGACACCACCACGTGTAAGCCCGACCCAAACACAACCCGAGGCCTTAAAATTACTCCTTTTCGACACCGCCACGTGTAAGCCCGACC
>NW_025310695.1:0-620 GCF_018294505.1 Triticum aestivum
AAAAACCAAAAGAAAATAAATAATGCAGAAAACAAAACAAAAAAACTTGAAAAAAAATAAAAATAGCAACAATAAGTATTTTGTTGTAAGTACAAACAAAATAAAATATATAAAGCAACAAAGAAAACAAAAAAAGTGTTTTCAAATTTGAAAACTAATGGCACTAACAGAAAGTTTATAATTTTTCTAAAACTAAAAGCAAAAAGAATTAAAAAATAAAGCAAAAACAACAAAAAATAAATAATGCAGAAAGCAAAACCAAAAAACTGGAAAAAAATAAAAATAGCAACAATAAGTATTTTGTTGTAAGTAGAAACAAAATAAAATAAATAAAGCAACAAAGAAAACAAAAAAACAAAAAAAAGTGCCACCTACTGGGCCCCCACGGCCTGAATACGACTAGAAACCCTACCTTGGGCCAGGATTCAGGCCCGCGGGAGGCCCAGTAGGCCCACAGGCAGAGATAGCACGGTTAGGCCCGAAAGCCTGCAGTTGAGAGGAGCTCGAGTGGGTCGGCGCAGCAGCGCTTATCAACCACACTCGAGCTCTCTCAACTAGCGAGGTGGGACTAAACATTTCGGCGCGGGGCAGCACAGGGCCTTTGGTCCCGGTTGGTGGCA
>NW_025310696.1:0-620 GCF_018294505.1 Triticum aestivum
GGACGTCCTCGCAGTAGCGACGACGGACGCCGAGACGAGCACGTGACACCAGGGCCACCCTGTCTATCTTAGGGTAACGCGAGTCGAGGCGAACATCGTCGCCGTAGCGACGACGGATGCCGAGACGAGCACGTGACACCACTGCCACCCTGTCTATCTTAGGGTAACGCGAGTCGAGGCGGACGTCGTCGCGGTAGCGACGTCGGACGCCGAGACGAGCACGTGACACCACTGCCACCCTGTCTATCTTAGGGTAACGCGAGTCGAGGCGGACGTTGTCGCGGTAGCGACGACGGACGCCGAGACGAGCATGTGACACCGCTGCCACCCTATCTATCTTGGGGTAACGCGAGTCGAGGCGGACGTCGTGGCGGTAGCGACGACAGACGCCGAGACGAGCACGTGACACCACTACCACCATGTCTATCTTAGGGTAACGCGAGTCAAGGCGGATATCGTCGCGGTAGCGACGACGGACGCCGAGACGAGCACGTGAGACCACTGCCACCATGTCCTTCTTAGGGTAACGTGAGTCGAGGCGGACGTCGTCGCGGTAGCGACGATGGACGCCGAGATGAGCACGTGACACCAGGGCCACCCTGTATATCTTAGGGTAATGC
>NW_025310697.1:0-620 GCF_018294505.1 Triticum aestivum
GTATGAAATCCTGATACTCTGAAAGAGATTGTCCGTTTTGTACACGAAGTGCATCCAGTTTTTGCCGTAACCCTCTCAACTTTCTTGCACATGCTATGTGGATGAAATAATGATACCATGCCAACTTTCAACCTTTTCAGAGTTCATGTGAAATGCTTTCCAATTTTCTGGTCTTATAGCTCAAAATAATTAGTAAATGCATGAAAAATGACAAATGAAGTCAGAAAGGTTGAAAAATGATGATGTGGCTTTGAATGGTGCATTTTGAACACACACAAAGTCAGGAGTTCAAATAAGTTTTAAAAAATGAAATCCCTTTGTAACAGACGACTTTCCGTATGAAATCCTGATACTTTGAAAGAGATTGTCCATTTTGTACACGAAGTGCATCCAGTTTTTGTCGTAACCCTCTGAACATTATTGCGCATGCTATGTGGATGAAATGATGATACCATGCCAACTTTCAACCTTTTAGAAGTTCATTTGAAATGCTTTTCAATTTTAGGGTCTTATAGCTCAAAATAATTAGTAAATGCATGAAAAATAACAAATGAAGTCAGAAAGGATTGAAAAATGAAGATGTGGCTTTGAATGGTGCATTTTGAACAGACAAAAAGTCA
>NW_025310698.1:0-620 GCF_018294505.1 Triticum aestivum
AGCTCTATAGTCTAGTACAAATAATTTTACACTAGAGTTTAACTAGCTCTATAGCCTAGTACAAATAATTTTACATTTGAGTTGAACTAGCTCTATAAGCTTGTACAGATAATTTTAGACTAGAGTTGAACTAGCTCTATAAACTAGTTCAAATAATTTTACACTAGAGTTGACTAGCTCAATATTCTAGCACAAATAATTTTACACTAGAGTTGAACTAGCTCTATAAGCTTGTACAAATAATTTTAGACTAGAGTTGAACTAGCTCTATAAGCTAGTTCAAATAATTTTACACTAGAGTTGAACTAGCACTATAAGCTAGGTCAAATAATTTGACACTAGAGTTGAACTAGCTCTATAAGATAGTTCAAATAATTTTACACTAGAGTTGAACTAGCTCTATATCCTAGTAAAAATAATTTTACACTAGAGTTGAACTAGCTCTATAAGCTAGTTCAGATACTCTTAAAATGGAGTTGAACTAGCTCTATAGCCTAGTACAAATAATTTTACACTTGAGTTGAACTAGCTCTATAAGCTTGTACAAATAATTTTAGACTAGAGTTGAACTACCTCTATAAGCTTGTTCCAATAATTTTACACTAGAGTTGAACTAGCAC
>NW_025310699.1:0-619 GCF_018294505.1 Triticum aestivum
GGCAGCAGCAGCGTCGGTCTCGTAGTCTACCGGAGAGAAGAGGGGGAAGAAACAATGAATACCAAGTAAACAGATGCATATCGAGGCATGACATGTCAAGAAGCGATGCTAGGCGTGCCCTAACGTGGTATAAGGTGATACCGACGAAGGGGGGAAACATCCGGGAAAGTATTCCCGGTGTTTCGCGTTTTCGGACAGATGAACCGGAGGGGGAAAGTTGCGTGTTTGGTATGTTAGAGGTGTGTGGTGGACGAACGGGCTGCGTATCCGGGTTCGTCTCGTCGTTCTGAGCAACTTTCATGTTGAAAATATTTTAATCCGAATTACGGATTAAAAGATATGATTTTTAGAAGATTTTAACAATTTTGGAATTTAATTATTTGTTTAATTAATTCGAAAAAAATGTATTTATGACGTCAGCATGATGTCATGCTGACGTCAGCAGTCAACAGGGGTTGACTGAGTCAACCCTGACATGTGGGTCCAGTGGGACCCACCTGTCATTCTCTATTTAAATTAATTAGGGTTTAGGTTAATCTAATTACAGTTTAATTAAACTTAACTAGTTAATTAAATTAATTAAACCGGATTAATTAACTTAATTAATTAATTAAGTAAT
>NW_025310700.1:0-619 GCF_018294505.1 Triticum aestivum
GATATCATGCCAACTTTCAACCTTTTCAGAGTTCATTTGAAATGCTTTTCAATTTTAGGGTCTTATAGCTCAAAATAATTAGTAAATGCATGAAAAATAACAAATGAAGTCAGAAAGGATTGAAAAATGATGATGTGGCTTTGAATGGGGCATTTTGAACACACAAGAATTCAGGAGTTCAAATAAGGTTTCAAAAATGAAATCCCTTTGTAACAGACGAGTTTCCGGATGAAATCCTGATACTTTGAAAGAGATTGTCTGTTTTGTACACGAAGTGCATCAGTTTTTGCCGTAACCCTCTCAACTTTCTTGCACATGCTATGTGGATGAAATGATGATATCATGCCAACTTTCAACCTTTTCAGAGTTCATTTGAAATGCTTTTCAATTTTAGGGTCTTATAGCTCAAAATAATTAGTAAATGCATGAAAAATAACAAATGAAGTCAGAAAGGATTGAAAAATGATGATGTGGCTTTGAATGGTGCATTTTGAACACACAAAAAGACAGGAGTTCAAATAAGGTTTAAAAAATGAAATCCCTTTGTAACAGACGAGTTTCCGGATGAAATCCTGATACTTTGAAAGAGATTGTCCGTTTTGTACACGAAGTGCATCCA
>NW_025310701.1:0-619 GCF_018294505.1 Triticum aestivum
AGCCACATCATCATTTTTCAATCCTTTCTGACTTCATTTGTTATTTTTCATGCATTTACTAATTATTTTGAGCTATAAGACCCTAAAATTGAAAAGCATTTCAAATGAACTCTCAAAAGGTTGAAAGTTGGCATGATATCATCATTTCATCCACATGGCATGTGCAATAAAGTTGAGAGGGTTACGGCAAAAAGTGGACGCACTTCGTGTACAAAACGGACAATCTCGTTCAAAGTATCAGGATTTCATATAGAAACTCGTCTGTTACAAAGGGATTTCATTTTTTTAAACCTTATTTGAACTCCTGATTTTTTGTGTGTTCAAAATGCACCATTCAAAGCCACATCATCATTTTTCAATCCTTTCTGACTTCATTTGTTATTTTTCATGCATTTACTAATTATTTTGAGCTATAAGACCCTAAAACTGAAAAGCATTTCAAATGAACTCTGAAAAGGTTGAAAGTTGGCATGATATCATCATTTCATCCACATAGCATGTGCAAGAAAGTTGAGAGGGTTACGGCAAAAACTGGATGCACTTCGTGTACAAAACGGACAATCTCTTTCAAAGTATCAGGATTTCATCCGGAAACTCGTCTGTTACAAAGGGATTTCAT
>NW_025310702.1:0-619 GCF_018294505.1 Triticum aestivum
CGGGGAGGGGGTATATCGACCCCCCCTCATGTTGAAGTTATCGGGAAAGGGGTATATCGACGACGACAGACCCGATAAAACATAAGAAAACGAAGAAGAAATAAAAAGAGGAGAAGAAGAAAAGGAATAGAGGAGAAGATCGAAGAAAAAAAGAAGAAAAAAAAAGAGGAGAAGAAGAAAGGAATATAGGAGAGAAGAAGAAAAAAATAGAATTTTTTCTATTTTTTCTTCTTCTCTTCTATTCCTTTCTTCTTCTCATCTTCTTTTTCTTCTTTTTTCCTCTTCTTATTTATTTCTCCTCTTCTTCTCCTTTCTTCCTCTTCTTATTTTCCTTTTTATATGAACATATCATCATATATATGAACATACATTTTCTTTGCATATGCATATGAACATACATTTTCTTTGCATATGCATATGAACATACATACATACATTTTTCTTTCATATGAACATACATACATACATTTTCTTTGCATATGACCATACATACATTTTTCTTTGCATATGACCATTCATACATTTTCTTTGCATATGCTTTGCATATAAACATACATACATATGAACATACATACATACATATAAACATAACATACATACACAAAAAATTCTAAAAATC
>NW_025310703.1:0-619 GCF_018294505.1 Triticum aestivum
CCTACGCTTGAATCTCGAGACGAGATTCTTGTTTAGTGGGGGTGAGTTGTCACATCCCTAGCTTCTGGTAATGCACTAGGCTAGACCTCTTGCTGCATCATGTTTAAATTCAAATGAAATTTGAATTGAGGAATTTTCAAAGCCTCAGAAACCTCTAAAAATAACCAACAATTAAATCTTCTCAAATGTGTGCAAGAAAATGTTCCTGATATCCTCTGGAAATATTGGCAAGAGGTAAAATCCAAACCAATATTTTTGGTGTCTCAGAAACATTTAATTTGGGCATTTGAATTAAATCAATAATTATTTGAATTTGATTTATATCTACTATTAAATAAATATAAGTCCAATAATTCTAAAATATTTTGTGGAGCATTGTTTTAATTCTTTTAGCTCCTAAAAATATTGTCAGAAGCAAAATAAATTGAATTGGTTTCAAAACCAAATTCAAAACAAACCTGCAAAATAGAAAACTGAAATAAAATAAAAAGAACAGAGCTTACCTGGGCCACTTACCGCAGCCTACCTGGCCCAGCCCCCCCCCCCCAGCCGGCCCAGCCCACCTCCCTCCTTGTCCTCTTCTTCCTCTGCCAGTAGGCAGAGGCGAGGCGTGGCGCGC
>NW_025310704.1:0-619 GCF_018294505.1 Triticum aestivum
GCAGTGGGCGTCGAAGCGGGCTCGGGGACGCGCTGGAGACGGCGAATTCGTCGGCGACGGTGGTCGGAGCCCGAAGAGGGGAACAGTGACGTGGCGACGATGCAGGGCTTCCGGGGACTCGTGGAGCGGTGGGGAGGAAGAGGGAGTTGTGGCGGAGCTTCTGAGC
The DNA here is from genome assembly GCF_018294505.1 of Triticum aestivum. Taxonomy (NCBI): domain Eukaryota; kingdom Viridiplantae; phylum Streptophyta; class Magnoliopsida; order Poales; family Poaceae; genus Triticum; species Triticum aestivum. The sequence continues at coordinate 167 of NW_025310704.1, forward strand.
TACTCGGGGGAGTGAGGGGTGGCCGGAGACAGTGGCTACGGCGAACGGCGGCGACGGTGATCTTCGGCCGAGAGCGAGAGAGAGCGAGGGAGAAACGGGGGAGAGTGAGCGAGAGCAGGGGGGATCGGGACGGGCTGCGGGCGTCGTCCACGCGGCCAGGAGGGCGTCGGCAAGCAGGACAGGAGGTGGCCGCGCGGCCGCGCGCGCGCGAGCACGCAGCAGCTTCGGGGCGTGGGGAGGAAGACGACAGGGAGCTACAGTGTTGGGCTGGGTCGGCTGCTAGCTGGGCCGGCCAGCTGGCTGGGCCGCGCAGGTAAGTCTTTCCCCTTTCTTTTCTGTTTTCCGTTTTATTTAATATATCTGCAACTTTGTTGAATTAAATAAAATACCTAGGCAATTCCAAAATTCACCAAACTACTCCTGGTCCATAGTTGGATTATTTCCAACATGAAA
>NW_025310705.1:0-619 GCF_018294505.1 Triticum aestivum
AGTTGCAAGTCTGCGTGCAGAAGGCTAATGAGACTCTCAGAGAGTATATTCAGAGGTGGATCACTTTGCACCACACTGTGGAGAATGTGTCCGATCATCAGGCAGTCTGCGCCTTCAAAGATGGCGTCAAGAACAGAGAACTGAGTTTGAAGTTTGGTCGAACCGGTGACATGACCTTGAGTTGGATGATGGAGATTGCTACCAAGTACGCCAACGGCGAAGAAGAAGACCGACTCCGAAGCGGCAAGCACAAGCCGAGTCAGTCAGAAAAAGGAAACACCAGTCGGAAACAGAAGCGGAAGGCTGAACCGGCAGCTCCTGGAGAGGCTCTGGCCGTGATTCAAGGAAAGTTTAAGGGGAAACCAAAAGGATCCTGGAACCCCAAGAAGGTAAAGGATAAAGAAGGGAACGACGTAATGGATATGCCATGTCACATCCACACGAAGAAAGACGAAGAGGGGAATATCATCTACCCGAAGCACACCACTCGCCAATGTCGACTCCTGATCCAGCAGTTTCAGGGAAAACAGTCTAAGGACAAGGAGAAGGAGTCGGACAAGGCCGAAGGCAAGGAGGACAGTGAGGAAGGATATCCGCATATCAACTCCACTCTGATGAT
>NW_025310706.1:0-619 GCF_018294505.1 Triticum aestivum
GAAGGACATCTTGATGGATAATTTCCGCAAACTCCGACTGGATGCGAAAGAATTCTTGTCTGATGTCCGCGTCCTGGATTGCCGACAAGCTCGCGACCCAATCTTTGAGATTATCTGGTAGCAGAAGGTGATGATGGTCCCGTACAATCGCCCGCATGTGATGGAGGGCGTAGTAGGCATCCTTCTGACCGCCAGGCGGCTACTTGACGCAGGAGAACTTTGTATTGTGGGCAAACACGTGCGCGCTGTACCGCCTACAAACTGGCTTGGCGAAGGTGCCTCCAGATTTGGCGTAGCCGGGGAGAACATCATCAAGAACTTTCTTGATATTTGTGTAGTCTATCTTGGAGTCATGGTCCGGGTCGAAATACATGGCCATGGAATATTTCGGGCTTAAGAGGATGTGTGTGCAATGTGTGTCACTGCAAGAACATGAAATGTTAGAAAAAAAAGCACGATCGAAATCTAAGTAATCATATGTTACGGGGCGGTTAGGGGATGACTTACTCGGGAAAGTAAGGCACGAGGAAGTTATCCTTATCTGGGTCTGCCAGAATGACGCCTTCGAGGTAAGAACTCGCGACATGCCGGTCCCTAGTGCTGCACAAGTTCTTGGCAC
>NW_025310707.1:0-619 GCF_018294505.1 Triticum aestivum
TAACCCTCTCTACTTTCTCACACATGCTATGTGGGTGAAATGATGATACCATGCCAACTTGGAACCTTTTCAGAGTTCATTTCAAATGCTTTTCAATTTCATTGTCTTATAGCTCAAAATAATCAGTAAATGCATGAAAAATAACAAATGAAGTCAGAAAGGATTGTAAATTGATGATGTGGCTTTGAGTGGTGCATTTTGAACGCAGAAAAACAAGGGAGTTCAAATAAGTTAAAAAAAATGAAATCCCTTTGTAATAGACGAGTTTCCATATGAAACCCTGATACTTCGAAAGAGATTGTCCGTTTTGTACACGAAGTGCATCCAGTTTTTGCCGTAACCCTCTCTACTTTCTCGCACATGCTATGTGGCTGAAATTATGATACCATGCCAACTTGGAACCTTTTCAGAGTTCATTTCAAATGCTTTTCAATTTCATGGTGTTATAGCTCAAAATAATCAGTAAATGCATGAAAAATAATAAATGAAGTTTGAAAGGGTTGTAAATTGATGATTTGGCTTTAAATGGTGCATTATGAAAGAGAAAAACAATGGAGTTCAAATAAGTGTAACAGACGAGTTTCCGTATGAAACTCTGATACTTCGAAAGAGATTGTCC
>NW_025310708.1:0-619 GCF_018294505.1 Triticum aestivum
TGAACACAACCTAAACTTCTCCTTTTCCCTTATCTTCATATGTGGATTGTACAAATGTCCCATACACCTACAATTAGACAAAACACAAAAGTGTGTGAAGTATTTTTGTTCTGCAAATCCTTATTCGTCATGTTCTCCCAGTCAGTCTCGTCGGCTTGTGATCCTGGCATGGTTAGCAGCAATAGAAACACACAAGAATATGATCCTACAGACTACTACCAAGAGGTGGTGGTGGGTGTCACAAATCCGTCAAGCAAATCTCAAATTCTTACCAGTTCTTACCCAGCAGCAGGCGGTGATCGGCAATCGTTGTAGTCAAAAACTCTCAAAGCTTGGATAGAGCGATTACCAGGGAGAGTCAACCGCACGACGTAGATGTATGTGGAGCTGGGAAGGCTTATAATATGGTAGCAAAAATTGTCAGCAATAATCAATTCAGAGATGCAAAGTTGAATAAACGCTCAACGACGGTACTGTGCTGGTCCTAGGCTAGACTGTGCTAGAGACGCGAGCCTAGAACACTAACAAAATCACGGCGCGGCACGTAAACAAGGGAAAAGCACACTCTGGATTTTATTTTTTTGCGCTCTTTTTTTTTTGCGCTGCTTTTTTTTTTTGC
>NW_025310709.1:0-619 GCF_018294505.1 Triticum aestivum
GTTCCGCCGAATGGCGCCGTCGCCTCTACCGTCCAGCCGTCCACTGCTCCAACCGGTGCCACCGACTCCGCCATCCAGCCGGAACCCTCTGCTGCTCCAACCGGCGCCGCCGACTCCACCGTCCAGCCGGAACCCTCTGCTGCTCCTTAGGCTGTTGTCTTTATTTTTCTGCTTATTAGTCTCGACAAACTTTGATTAGATTTGCACAATTCCACCCGTGGGGTGTATATCAAACTCTGTTGGATGTTGGCCAATGGGCCTTTTGCTATGTAAATATCCTTTGTCACAAATTATGCTTTGTTTCCGACTTCTGACTTTTCTTACTTTCTGCTCCTTGCTTTTTTCCTTTGCCGCCCTCCCTTGGCTACCCTCTTGCCATCCAAACAGCCGCTCTGCAAGCTGCGGCTGGGTTGAGTACTTAGCTACTTATGGGAGGGCAAGTACTTATCTGTTTGGAGTGTCGACAAGGTAAGTAGAAGCCGGCCGGCCGGCTGCTCAGTAGTCGGCCGAAGAGGCGGGATGCCGGCCCCAGCTATATGCACATTTTTCCTTAGCCATTTTTCATGTGGGCATCACTTTGAAACCCCTGTCCACCGTACAGTCGTTCTTCGAGCTGCGT
>NW_025310710.1:0-619 GCF_018294505.1 Triticum aestivum
GCCAGGAGGGTATCGCCTTTGGGAGCCTAGGTGGGAGAAGATGGAGAACGAGCTGAGGGCGCGAGCAATCCGTCCAGGTACGGAGGGATGGGACCCAAGGGCCAAAAGCTGGTGGTACGGGCATGGGGGAACGCTGAACCCGGAGACAGGGGAGTGTGTTTACCGGGGCAAAATAATTAAACCCACCCAAGCCCTTATTGACGCAATGAGGGATGGTCAAGAGGGGAAGATCAAGTTCAACAGAGAGAACGACGCGCTGACAAAAGCCCTCGGGAATCCTGAACACGGAGGACGTGTACGAGGCATGGGGCACATTCCGTGGAAAATAGGGTTCCCCCGGAACGATGACCCGTACGGTTACAGAAGCCGGAAGAGAAAGATGGATCGGGAAGCAGATGTTGTGGCGCGGTTGGCATCGGAAATGGATGTGATGAAGAAAACCGTGAGTGTACTAGTAGCCGAAAGAGATGCAGCTCGGACGCAGCATGAAGATCATCCAACGGATCTCAGAAGCCAGCAGCGGAGAAGCAGTGTGGCTTCCACGGAGGCCCCACCGGCTGGTGCAGATGCACCGACGATCGAAATTACTGCAACGGAGCCTCTCGTGGTCGAAATTACT
>NW_025310711.1:0-619 GCF_018294505.1 Triticum aestivum
GTTCGAGTTTCGAAGGTCCTCCCGGAGGGCTGTCCGCGACACCTTCCGGAGGGCTGTTCGACCGCCTCCCAGAGGGCTGTCTGAGGAGCAGATGAGGGTATACATCCTCGCGGTTGGGAGGTTGTAAATCCTAGCTGCGGGGATCTGCACCGCCGATCGTCATCGACTCTACTTCCCGCTGCGCTACGAGTCGGTAACGAAAAAGATCAAACCATGTATGCAGTCTCCATAGTGGTCCTGGGCTGGTGCGTAGGTCGGAAATTTTTTGATTTCTGCTGCGTTCCCCAACAATATGGGTGCTAGTGCTAATGCAATACCTTATGATCTTTATAAAGAAATTATGCATGATATTGCACCTATTGAATTAGAAGACATTAATGTTACTATTAATCTTGCTAATAGGGACACCATTGAACCTATTGGGATTGTTAGAGATGTTGAAGTCTTGTGTGGGAAGATTAAATACCCTGCTGATTTTCTTGTTCTTGCTTCCCCACAAGATGATTTTTGTCCCATTATTTTTGGTAGACCCTTCTTGAATACTGCTAGTGCTAAGATTAATTGTGAAAAGAATATTGTCACTGTTGGCATAGATGGTATGTCTCATGAGTTTAATTTC
>NW_025310712.1:0-619 GCF_018294505.1 Triticum aestivum
TCTTCATACCTATAGTCCACGAAAAAGCCACAAAAAAAAATTAGGGTTAGTTCATCATATCCGAACCAATCTGAGCCTTGCATAATCTTTTTAGGGTTTTGCTTTGTTGAATTTGCGGTTGCATCGTCGTGTCTAGTTGCTGGTCTTAGAGTCTAGTCTTTTAGAGTTTCGAGTTCTGGTCATAAGTTGTCACGCCGCCGCCGCACCATCATCATCGCCCCTGCCATCTACCACCACCGCACCGAATCCGTATCCATATACCACCACCAATCCGTGTCCATATACCACCACCGATCCATATCCATATACTACCACCGCTACCACCACCGCTGCCATATACCACCACCATATATCCACCACCAATCCGAGTTCTTTGCTTATTAGGTTTGTTTTCGGGATCCATCTACATTCCGATTTGTGTTTCCTTGCCGGAGTAGGTTTCGGAAAAAAAAAAAGAGTCGGGTAGCCACGCTCCGTTTAGGCCCAAAATTTTTCGAAAACGCATTTTTCGAAAAAATTTCTGGCTATCCTATTTTTAGGTGTTTCTGAGTGTTTTGAGACAGGTGCCATTATAGGAAGTTTTTTTTGACCCGTTTCCAGTTTTTGGGTCCGGGCAGTC
>NW_025310713.1:0-619 GCF_018294505.1 Triticum aestivum
ACAAATGAAGTCAGAAAGGGTTGAAAATTGCTGATGTGGCTTTGAATGGTGCATTTTGAACACACAAAGAGTCTGGAGTTCAAATAAGTTCCAAATAATGAAATCCCTTTGTAACAGATGAGTTTGCGTCCGAAACCCTGATACTTCGAAAGAGATTGTCCGTTTTGTACACGAAGTGCATCCAGTTTTTGCCGTAACCCTGTCAACTTTTTAGCACATGCTATGTGGGTGAAATGATGATACCATGCCAACTTTCAACCTTTTCAGAGATCATTTGTAGTGCTTTTCAATTTCATGGTCCTTTAGCTCAAAAATATGAGTGAATGCCCGAAAAAGACCAAATGAAGTCAGAAAGGGTTGTAAATTGCTGATGTGGCTTTGAATGGTGCATTTTGAACACACAAAGAGTCTGGAGTTCAAATAAGTTCCAAATAATGAAATCCCTTTGTAACAGATGAGTTTTTGTCCGAAACCCTGATACTTCGAAAGAGATTGTCCGTTTAGTACACGAAGTGCGTCTAGTTTTCGTCGTAACCCTCTCAACTTTTTAGCACATGTTATGTGGGTGAAATGATGATACCATGCCAACTTTCAACCTTTCCAGAGATCATTTGTAGTG
>NW_025310714.1:0-619 GCF_018294505.1 Triticum aestivum
GACTAAAGTGTCGGTACTAATGCCCCGACCCTTTAGTTCCAGTTCAATCCAGAACCAAGACTGATGGGCCTCCACGTGGGCAGTGCGCAGAGCCTAGGCAGGAGACCCTTTGGTCCCGGTTGGTGGCACCAACCGGGACCAATAGGCATCCACGCGTCAGCATTTCTGTGGCTGGGGTTTTTGTTTTTTTGAAAGGGGGGGGGGGGTTGGGGGTTTTGGGTGGTTAATTTAGGTGTTTCATATATTGTGTTAGCTAGCTATAATTAATAGAGAGAAGTGTCCTCTCTTACGTCCATGCTTGGTCGACGCTACGTACTATACATACGTATAGAGAGGACTAGACACGCTAGTTAGCTAGTTAGCAAACGAAGGAAAGAGAAGATCGTCATGAACATATATGCATACAGAGAGAAGTGATATCGACCACCTCTCCTTCTCCGAGAGATTGGTCGAATAACAAGTTCTCGTATATCTATCCGACACTACCGGCTACATATATACAATAATTATCTCTTACAAATATAATCATACGGACTCATGGTCCACATAGTATTCTCCGTCTTCAGCGATCACTTGGTCAAGAAAGAATGCCGCCAATTCCTCTTGAATTGCTCGCATG
>NW_025310715.1:0-619 GCF_018294505.1 Triticum aestivum
ATCCCTGAGTGCATGCTTCCGCTCCCTTTTGGGTATGTGCGTGGCATATATCATGTTCACCGTCCGCACCTATGGGGGGAAACCCTTCTGTCCTCTATTGTTCGGCGGTCGGGTCTCTTCCTCGTCGTCGCTATGTAGCCCCTTGTCGCTGTTTTCGGCAATTAACTTGCCTGCCTGCTTGAACACCCAACAGTCCCTATTGGTGTGGTTAGCTGGCTTTTCAGGGGTGCCATGTATCTGGCACAAGCGGTCGAGAATTCGGTCCAAATTGGACGGACCCTGAGTTGTTCTTTTGAATGGCTTTTTCTGTTGACCGGGTTTAGAGCCTCTGAATCCGGCATTGACTGCCGTATCCTCACTGTTATCGCCGTTAATGCGGCGTTTGTTTTTGTTGCGACGTGACCTGCCACTACAGTCCTTGATATCCGGACTGCCAAAATTTTTGTTGAGGTTGTTGCTGCGTGCTAGCCAGCTGTCCTCACCCGCACAGAAGCGGGTCATGAGTGATGTAAGGGCTGCCATGGATTTCGGCTTTTCCTGTCCCAGGTGCCGGGCAAGCCACTCATCGTGGATGTTGTGCTTGAAGGCCGCGAGGGCCTCGGCATCCGGACAGTCGACG
>NW_025310716.1:0-619 GCF_018294505.1 Triticum aestivum
GGACTCGGACTAGGACTGCTGGCGGAGATGAATCTGGTGGAACTCGGACTGGTGGCGGAGATGAATCTGGTGGAACACGGACAGGTGGCGGATATATGTTGCAGGTGAACTCGGATTGGCGTGATGGCGGCGGATATGTGGTGGCGTATATGGATTCGGATTGGCGGTGAATATGTGGTGGTGGTATATGGCAACAACGACGATGATGATGCGGTGGTGATATATGGCAGCGGCGACGTGACAACCTGTGAACAGAACTCGAAACTCTAAAAGACTAGACGCTAAGACCAGCAACTGGACACGGCGATGCAACCGCAAATTCAACCAAGCAAATACAGAAAAGATTATGCAAGGCTCAGATTGGTTCGGATGGGATGAACTAACCCTAAATTTTTTTTGGCTTTTTCGTGGACTATAGGTATGAAGAACAGACTCGATCTAAACTACGAAAAACTGTAAAATCTCACCGAGCAACCTGGAAATCTGATACCACTTGATAGAGGCAAAGGTGTCCCGTCTTTCGATGATATGATGGATATCGCTTTTGGTGCCAGTCGACTTTGACGATCCGACTACGAACGTGCGAGGACGTCGCGCCTTAGCAATCGCTAAACCTACT
>NW_025310717.1:0-619 GCF_018294505.1 Triticum aestivum
AAAAAATGAAATCCCTTTGTAACAGACGAGTTTTCGTATGAAACCCTGATCCTTCGAAAGAGATTGTCCGTTTTGTACACGAAGTGCATCCAGTTTTTGCCGTAACCCTCTCTACGTTCTCGCACATGCTACGTGGGTGAAATGATGATACCATGCAAACTTGGAACCTTTTCAGAGTTCATTTTAAATGCTTTTCAATTTCATTGTCTTATAGCTCAAAATAATCAGTAAATGCATGAAAAATAACAAATGAAGTCAGAAAGGGTTGTAAATTGATGATGTGGCTTTGAATGGTGCATTTTCAACACACAATAACAATGGAGTTCAAATAAGTTCAAAAAAATGAAATCCCTTTGTAAATGACGAGTTTCCGTATGAAACCCTGATACTTCGAAAGAGATTGTCTGTTTTGTACACGAAGTGCATCCAGTTTTTGCCGTAACCCTCTTACTTTCTCGCACATGCTATGTGGGTGAAATGATGATACCATGCCAACTTGGAACCTTTTCAGAGTTCATTTCAAATGCATTTCAATTTCATGGTCTCATAGCTCAAAATAATCACTAAATGCATGAAAAATAACAAATGTAGTCAGAAAGGGTTGTAAATTGATGATGTG
>NW_025310718.1:0-619 GCF_018294505.1 Triticum aestivum
TGCCCCCTTTAGTCCCGGTTGGTGCCACCAACCGGGACCAATGCCCTTGTGCTGCCCGCGCCCAAAAGTTTAGTCCCACATCGCTAGCTGAAGGGCGCCGGCACTAGTTTATAAGCCCTGCTGTGCCTCTCCATTCGAGCTGCTCTCTAATGCAGGCTTTCGGGCCTAAACTTGCTACTGCCTGTGGGCCTATTGGGCCTCTGCGGGCCTGAATCCTGGCCCATGTAGGGTTTCTAGTCGTATTCAGGCCGTGGAGGCCCAGTAGGTGGCATTTTTTTGGTTTTTTCTTTTTTATTTCTACATTTTTTTGGTTTTTTATTTTTTTATTTCTACTTAAAACTAAATACTTACAGTTTTTTAGTGATTCTTTTTGCTTTTAGGTCACAAAAATTATAAACTTTCTGTTAGTGCCATTAGTTTTAAATTTTGAATAGTTTAAATTTGAATTTTTAAAAATTTGTGTGAATCACTAGTTTATGAATAACTTTACTATAAAAATAGATTTTTTTCTATTTAATTTTTATTTATACTTACAACTAAATACTTATAGTTTTTAGTGATTTCTTTTTGATTTTAGGTCACAAAAATTATAAACTTTCTGTTAGTGCCATTAGTTTTA
>NW_025310719.1:0-619 GCF_018294505.1 Triticum aestivum
GCCGTGACGAGCACGTGACACCATTCCCACCCTGTCTTAGCGTAACGCGAGTCGAGGCGGACGTCGTCGCGGTAGCGACGACGGACGCCGAGACAAGCACGTGACATCCGTGCCACCCTGTCTTAGCATAACCCAAGTCGAGGCGGACGTTGTCGTGGTAGCGACGACGGACGCCGAGACGAGCACATGACACCAGTGCCATCCTGTCTTAGCGTAACACGAGTCAAGGCGGACGTTGTCGTGGTAGCGACGACGGACGCCGAGACGAGCACGTGACACCAGTGCCACCCTGTCTTAGCGTGACGCGAGTCGAGACGGACGTCGTCGCGGTAGCGACGATGGACGCCGAGACGAGCACGTGACACCACTGCCACCCTGTCTTAGCATAACGCGAGTCAAGGCAGACGTCGTCGCGGTAGCGACGACGGACGCTGAGACGAGCACGTGACACCACTGCCACCCTGTCTTAGCGTAACGCGAGTCGAGGCAGACGTCATCGCGGTAACGACGACGGACGCCGAGATGAGCACGTGACACCATTCCCACCCTGTCTTAGCGTAACGCGAGTCGAGGCGGACGTCGTCACGGTAGCGATGACGGACGCCGAGACGAGCGCGTG
>NW_025310720.1:0-619 GCF_018294505.1 Triticum aestivum
AGTTTTTTAAACTTATTTGAACTCCAGCCTATTTTTGCGTTCAGTATGCATTTTTCAAAGCAACGTCATCAATTTCCAACACGTTCTGACATCATTTGTTGTTTTTCAGTCATTTACCGATTTGTTTAGGAAGCTAAATGATAGTGAAATTGAAAATCACTACAAAATGAACTCTGAAAATGTTGGAACTTGGCATGGTATCATCATTTCGCCCGCATAGCATGTGCAAAAGAGTAGAGAGGATCACGGCGAAAACTGGACGCACCTCGTGTACAAACTGGACAATCTCTTTCGGAGTATCAGTGTTTCGGACGAGAACTCATCTGTTACACGGGCACTTCAATGTTTTTTAAACTTATTTGAACTCCAGCCTATTTTTGCGTTTAGTATGCGTCATTCAAAGCGACATCATCAATTTCAAACACGTTCTGACATCATTTGCTATTTTTCAGTCAGTTACCAATTTGTTTAGAGAGCTAAATAACGGTGAAATTGAAAATCACTACAAAATGAACTCTGAAAATGTTGGAACTTGGCATGGTATCACCATTTCGCCCGCATAGCATGTGCAAAAGAGTAGAGAGGGTCACGGCGAAAACTGGACGCACCTCGTGTACAA
>NW_025310721.1:0-619 GCF_018294505.1 Triticum aestivum
CACGGAATTTTTTCGACCAATTTTTTTTTTTCGACTGCCCGGACCCAAGAACTGGAAACGGGTCAAAAAAAACTTCCTATAATGGCACCTGTCTCAAAACACTCAAAAACACCTAAAAATAGGATAGCCAGAATTTTTTTTCGAAAAATGCGTTTTCGAAAAATTTTGGGCCTAAACGGAGCGTGGCTACCCGACTCTTTTTTTTTTCCGAAACCTCCTCCGGCAAGGAAACACGAATCGGAATCTAGATGGATCCCGAAAACAAACCTAATAAGCAAAGAACTCGGATTGGTGGTGGATATATGGTGGTGGTATATGGCAGCGGTGGTGGTAGCGGTGGTAGTATATGGATATGGATCGGTGGTGGTATATGGACACGGATTGGTGGTGGTATATGGATACGGATTCGGTGCGGTGGTGGTAGATGGCAGGGACGATGATGATGGTGCGGCGGCGGCGTGACAACTTATGACCAGAACTCGAAACTCTAAAAGACTAGACTCTAAGACCAGCAACTAGACACGACGATGCAACCGCAAATTCAACAAAGCAAAACCCTAAAAAGATTATGCAAGGCTCAGATTGGTTCGGATATGATGAACTAACCCTAATTTTTTTT
>NW_025310722.1:0-619 GCF_018294505.1 Triticum aestivum
GGAAAGACCACTCCCACCTGTTTTCTAGCCAACCCGAATCTCGAGGGCGAGATTCATCTTAAGGGGGGTAGGTTTGTAACATCCCAAATTTTCAATTTGGTATGTTATACATAGATCATCATTGCATATCATGTTTTATTGCATTTTGACAAATCCTCGATAAATCCTAAGCAACTCAAGGACCCTCGGAGAGAGTTGGGGATTTTCTCGAATTTTCATATTTGATTTTCATCAAATAATAAGACGAGGATTTTGGTTTTAATTATTTTCTCTCCGGAAAAATATTTCATTCTAAAAATAAACGAGAGGAGAAAACATGACTTCTCCAAAACAATTGAAATACTGGAGGAAAAGGTTAAAATCATTTATTGAATTTATTTGGATTTTATTTGCAAATTTTATTGCATTAAAAATATTGCATCTTTTCAAAATATTTATTTTGATTTAAAAATATGTTCACCTTATTCTAGATTTTCTAACTAGACGGGGAAAATTTATTTCATATTTCTCTGATTTTTATTTTTTTTCTACGAATTGTTTTCCGCGGAACTTATTTAAAAAAAACTGCGCGCGCCCGACCGGGCCGCAGCCCAGCCAGGCCGCCGGCCCACCCCGCGAC
>NW_025310723.1:0-619 GCF_018294505.1 Triticum aestivum
CCGCACCCTCGATTCCCCTACTCAACCGCCGCCGCCGACCCCCCGCACCCCGCGCACCGTCTTATAAAAAAAATTAGTATCAAACAGCTTTTTAAATGCTACTGTCTTATAAAAAAAATATTACTGTTATTATTTAAACAAGTTTGAACATATTTAAACATAAATAAGTATCAAACAGCTTTTTAAATGCTAAAAAAAATTTGTGGAGCCTGGGAGTCGAACCCAGGACCTCCTGGTGAAAGAACTGGCTGCTGACCAGTCGAGCTAGTAGAGTGGGCTTGACATAGATAGGTTCTGGTACTACATAACCTTTTGGCTCGAGTTGAAATAAAAAAAATACTAATGGCGCACCACGGTGAGGTGCGCCATTAGTATGGACATGCTAATGGCACACCACGGTGAGGTGCGCCATTAGTATTGTGGCCCCCCTTCGCCCGATCCCCCCTTCGCCCGATCCCCCTTCGCCCGATCCCCCTCACCAGTTCTCTCCCTCTCGATCCACCGCCGCCGCCGCCGCTGCCCTCGCCCTCGCCCTCGCCCTCGCCCTCTCCCTCCCTCGCCCTCTCCTCGCCGCCCGGACGCCGCCCGGACGCCGCGCCGACGCCGCCTCGACCCCGCC
>NW_025310724.1:0-619 GCF_018294505.1 Triticum aestivum
GTTTTGCAAAGTCCAGTGGAGTCACCACACGGAGGATGAAGCCACCTGGGAGCGAGAGGAAGATCTACGGAAGGACCACTCCCACCTGTTTTCTAGCCAACCCGAATCTCGAGGGCGAGATTCATCTTAAGGGGGGTAGGTTTGTAACATCCCAAATTTTCAATTTGGTATGTTATACATAGATCATCATTGCATATCATATTTTATTGCATTTTGACAAATCCTCGATAAATCCTAAGCAACTCAAGGACCCTCGGAGAGAGTTGGGGATTTTCTCAAATTTTCATATTTGATTTTCATCAAATAATAAGACGAGGATTTTGGTTTTAATTATTTTCTCTCCGGAAAAATATTTCATTAAACAAAATAAATGAGAGGAGAAAATATGACTTCTCCAAAACAATTGAAATACTGGAGGAAAAATGTTAAAATCATCTATTGGATTTTATTAGCCATTTTTATTGCATTAAAAAAATTGCATGTTTTCAAAATATTTATTTTGTGTTAAAAAAATGTTCACCCTATTCTAGATTTTCTAACTAGACGGGGAAAATTTATTTTATATTTTTTGGACTTTTATTTATTTTTCTACGAATTATTTTTTTCCGCGGAACGTTTT
>NW_025310725.1:0-619 GCF_018294505.1 Triticum aestivum
TTTTTAGTCATTTACCGATTTGTTTAGAGAGCTAAATGACGGTGAAATTGAAAATCACTACAAAATGAACTCTGAAAATGTTGGAACTTGGCATGGTATCATCATTTCGCCTGCATAGCATGTGCAAAAGAGTAGAGAGGGTCACGGCAAAAACTGGACGCACCTCATGTACAAACTGGACAATCTCTTTCGGAGTATCAGGGTTTCGGACGAGAACTCATCTGTTACACAGGCACTTCAATATTTTTTAAACTTATTTGAACTCCAGCCTATTTTTGGATTCAGTATGCATCATTCAAAGCGACGTCATCAATTTCCAACACGTTCTGACATCATTTGCTGATTTTCAGTCATTTACCGATTTGTTTAGAGAGCTAAATGACGGTGAAATTGAGAATCACTACAAAATGAACTCTGAAAATTTTGGAACTTGGCATGTTATCATCATTTCACCCGCATAGCATGTGCAAAAGAGTAGAGAGGGTCACGGCGAAAACTGGACGCACCTCGTGTACAAACTCGACAATCTCTTTCGGAGTATCAGGGTTTCGGACGAGAACTCATCTGTTACACAGGCACTTCAATGTTTTTTAAACTTATTTGAACTCCAGCCTATTTT
>NW_025310726.1:0-619 GCF_018294505.1 Triticum aestivum
GAAGAAGAAGAAGAAGAAGAAGAAGAAGAAGAAGAAGAAGAAGAAGAAGAAGAAGAAGAAGAAGAAGAAGAAGAAGAAGAAGAAGAAGAAGAAGAAGAAGAAGAAGAAGAAGAAGAAGAAGAAGAAGAAGAAGAAGAAGAAGAAGAAGAAGAAGAAGAAGAAGAAGAAGAAGAAGAAGAAGAAGAAGAAGAAGAAGAAGAAGAAGAAGAAGAAGAAGAAGAAGAAGAAGAAGAAGAAGAAGAAGAAGAAGAAGAAGAAGAAGAAGAATAAGAAGAAGAAGTAGAAGAAGAAGTAGAAGAAGAAGAAGAAGAATAAAAAGAAGGAGAAGAAGGAGAAGAAGGAGAAGAAGGAGAAGAAGGAGGAGCAGAAGGAGAAGCAGAAGGAGAAGCAGAAGCAGAAGAAGAAGAAGAAGAAGAAGAAGAAGAAGAAGAAGAAGAAGAAGAAGAAGAAGAAGAAGAAGAAGAAGAAGAAGAAGAAGAAGAAGAAGAAGAAGAAGAAGAAGAAGAAGAAGAAGAAGAAGAAGAAGAAGAAGAAGAAGAAGAAGAAGAAGAAGAAGAAGAAGAAGAAGAAGAAGAAGAAGAAGAAGAAGAAGAAGAAGAAGAAGAAGAAGAAGAAGAAG
>NW_025310727.1:0-619 GCF_018294505.1 Triticum aestivum
GCATGGTATCATCCTTTCATCCACATAGCATGTGCAAGAAACTTGAGAGGGTTACGGCAAAAACTGGATGCACTTCGTGTACAAAACGGACAATCTCTTTCAAAGTATCAAGATTTCATACGGAAACTCGTCTGTTACAAAGGGATTTCATTTTTTAAAACTTATTTGAACTCCTGACTTTTTGTGTGTTCGAAATGCACCATTCAAACCCACATCATCATTTCTCAATCCTTTCTGACTTCATTTGTTATTTTTCATGCATTTACTAATTATTTTGAGCTATAAGACCCTAAAATTGAAAAGCATTTCAAATGAACTCTGAAAAGGTTGAAAGTTGGCATGGTATGATCATTTCATCCACATAGCATACGCAAGAAAGTTGAGAGGGTTACGGCAAAAACTGGATGCACTTCGTGTACAAAACGGACAATCTCTTTCAAAGTATCAGGATTTCAGACGTAAACTCGTATGTTACAAAGCGATTTCATTTTTTAAAACTTACTCGAACTCCTGATTTTTTGTGTGTTCAAAATGCACCATTCAAAGCCACATCATCATTTTTCCATCCTTTCTGACTTCATTTGTCATTTTTCATGCATTTACTAATTATTTTGAGCTA
>NW_025310728.1:0-618 GCF_018294505.1 Triticum aestivum
ATTTGTTTAGAGAGCTAAATGACCGTGAAATTGAAAATCACTACAAAATGAACTCTGAAAATGTCGAAACTTGGCATGGTGTCATCATTTCACCCACATAGCATGTGCAAAAGAGTAGAGAGGGTTATGGCAAAAACTGGACGCACTTCGTGTACAAACTGGACAATCTCTTTCGAAGTATCATGGTTTCTAACGAGAACTCATCTGTTACATGGGCACTTCATTTTTTTAAACTCATTACAACTCCAGACTTTTTTGCGTTCCGTACACACCATTCAAAGCGACGTCATCAATTTCCAAAACTTTCTGACATCATTTTCTATTTTTTAGTCATTTACCGATTTGTTTAGAGAGCTAAATGACCGTGAAATTGAAAATCACTACAAAATGAACTCTGAAAATGTCGAAACTTGGCATGGTATCATCATTTCACCCACATAGCATGTGCAAAGGAGTAGAGAGGGTTACGGCAAAAACTGGACGCACTTCGTGTTCAAACTGGACAATCTCTTTCCGAGTATCAGGGTTTCGGACGAGAACTCATCTGTTACACTGGCACTTCATTTTTTTTAACTTATTACAACTCCAGACTTTTTTTGCGTTCCGTACGCACCATTC
>NW_025310729.1:0-618 GCF_018294505.1 Triticum aestivum
TTATTACAACTCCAGATTTTTTTGCGTTCCGTACACACCATTCAAAGCGACGTTATCAATTTTCAAAACATTCTGACGTCATTTGCTATTTTGTAGTCATTTACCGATTGTTTAGAGAGCTAAATGACCGTGAAATTGAAAATCACTACAAAATGAACTCTGAAAATGTCGAAACTTGGCATGGTATCATCATTTCACCCACATAGTATGTGCAAAAGAGTAGAGAGGGTTACGCAAAAACTGGACTCACTTCGTGTACAAACTGGACAATCTCTTTCGGAGTATCAGGGTTTCGGACGAGAACTCATCTGTTACACTGGCACTTCATTTTTTTAAACTTATTACAACTCCAGACTTTTTTTGCGTTCCGTACGCACCATTCAAAGCGACGTCATCAATTTTCAAAACATTCTGACATCATTTGTTATTTTCAGTCATTTACCGATTTTTTTAGAGAGCTAAATGACCGTGAAATTGAAAATCACTACAAAATGAACTGTGAAAATGTTGAAACTTGGCATGGTATCTTCATTTCACCCACATAGCATGTGCAAAAGAGTAGAGAGGGTTACGGCAAAAACTGGACGCACTTCCTGTACAAACTGGACAATCTCTTTC
>NW_025310730.1:0-618 GCF_018294505.1 Triticum aestivum
GGTTGGTACCACCAACCGGGACCAAAGGCCTCTTTTCAGCAGCCCAACGGGCGGGAATCGGCGGCCTTTGGTCCCGGTTGGTGGCACCAACCGGGACTAATGCCCCCCCTTTAGTCCAAGTTGGTGCCACCAACCGGGACCAAAGGACCCTGTGCTGCCCGCGTCGGGGCCAAAGTTTAGTCCCACCTCGCTAGTTGAGAGGGGCGCGCAGTGATTTATAAGCCCCACTGCCGCACCCCTCCCGAGCTCCTCTCAACCGTAGGCTTGCGGGCCTATTTGCTACTGCTTTGCCTGATGGGCCTGCTGGGCCTACTGCGGGCCTGAATCCTGGCCCATGGTAGGGTTTCTAGTCGTATTCAGGCCGTAGGGGCCCAGTAGGAGGCAATTGTTTTTGTTTTCTTTCTTGCTTTATTTATTTTATTTTGTTTCTACTTACAACAAAATACTTATTGTTGCTATTTTTAATTATTTTCTAGTTTTTTTGTTTTGTTTTCTGCATTATTTATTTTCTTTTGTTTTTTGCTTTATTTTTTTAATTTTTTTGCTTTTAGTTTTGGAAAAATTATAAACTTTGTGTTAGTGCCATTAGTTTTCAAATTTGAAAACACTTTTTTTGTT
>NW_025310731.1:0-618 GCF_018294505.1 Triticum aestivum
TTCTGACTTCATTTGTTATTTTTCATGCATTTACTAATTATTTTGAGCTATAAGACCCTAAAATTGAAAAGCATTTCAAATGAACTCTGAAAAGGTTGAAAGTTGGCATGATATCATCATTTCATCCACATAGCATGTGCAAGAAAGTTGAGAGGGTTACGGCAAAAACTGGATGCACTTCGTGTACAAAACGGACAATCTCTTTCAAAGTATCAGGATTTCATCCGGAAACTCGTCTGTTACAAAGGGATTTCATTTTTTGAAAACTTATTTGAACTCCTGACTTTTTGTGTGTTCAAAATGCACCATTCAAAGCCACATCATCATTTTTCAATCCTTTCTGACTTCATTTTTTATTTTTCATGTATTTACTAATTATTTTGAGCTATTAGACCCTAAAATTGAAAAGCATTTCAAATGAACTCTGAAAAGGTTGAAAGTTGGCATGATATCATCATTTCATCCACATAGCATGTGCAAGAAAGTTGAGAGGGTTACGGCAAAAACTAGATGCACTTCGTGTACAAAACGGACAATCTCTTTCAAAGTATCAAGATTTCATCCGGAAACTCGTCTGTTACAAAGGGATTTCATTTTTTAAAACTTATTTGAACTCCT
>NW_025310732.1:0-618 GCF_018294505.1 Triticum aestivum
CATGCATTTACTGATTATTTTGAGATATAAAACCCTGAAATTGAAAAGCATTTCAAATGAACTCTGAAAAGGTTGAAAGATGGCATGGTATCATCATTTGACCCACATTGAATGTGCGAGAAAGTAGAGAGGGTTACGGCAAAAACTGGATGAACTTCGTGTACAAAACGGACAATCTCTTTTGAAGTATCAGGGTTTCATACGAAAACTTGTCTGTTACAAAGGGATTTCATTTTTTTTGAACTTATTTGAACCCCATAGTTTTTCTATGCTCAAAATGCACCATTCAAAGCCGCATCATCCATTTTCAACCCTTTCTGACTTCATTTGTTATTTTTCATGCATTTACTGGTTATTTTTCGCTATAAGACCCTCAAATTGAAAAGCATTTCAAATGAACTCTGAAAAGGTTGAAAGTTGGCATGGTATCATCATTTGACCCACATAGCATGTGCAAGAAAGTAGAGAGGGTTACGGCAAAAACTGGATGCATTTCGTGTATAAAACGGACAATCTCTTTCGAAGAATCAGGGTTTCATACGAAAACTTGTCTGTTATAAAGGGATTTCATTTTTTTGAACTTATTTGAACTCCATAGTTTTTCTGTGCTAATAATGC
>NW_025310733.1:0-618 GCF_018294505.1 Triticum aestivum
GAGTGATTTCCATGATTAATGAATCTTGGGGTGCATTTATGTGTCGGTCATCAACACTCACAGTTTTGGCCGATTCTGGCATGTTTCATGGATTATTACTCACCATTTTGAGGTCCCAAGCGATTTTCACATTTATTGAACCCCAAGGTGCGCTTACATGTCGGTCATCAACACTCACAGTTTTGGCCAATTCTGGCCCATTTCATGGACTATTACTCACTGTTTTGGGGTCACGGAGTGATTTCCATGATTAACGAACCCTGGGGTGCATTTATGTGTCAGTCATCAACAGTCACAGTTTTGGCCGATTCTGGCCTGTTTCTTGGATTATTACTCACCGTTTTGAGCTCCCAAGCGATTTCCACATTTATTGAACCCCAAGGTGCGCTTACATGTCGGTCATCAACACTGGCAGTTTTGGCTGATTTTGGCCCGTTTCATGGACTATTACAAACGGTTTTGCGGTCCCGCGGTGATTTCCACGATTAACCAACCCTAGGGTGCGTCTACGTGTCAGTCATCAACACTCGGAGTTTTGGCCGATTCTAGCCCGTTTCTTGGATTATTACTCATTCTTTTGAGGACCTAAGGCGATTTCCATAGTTAATGAACCCCAAG
>NW_025310734.1:0-618 GCF_018294505.1 Triticum aestivum
AGGTTTTGTCACTCCGATTGTCGGAGAGGTATCTCTGGGCCCTCTCGGTAATGCTCATCACCTAAGCCTTGCAAGCATGTAACTAATGAGTTAGTTATGAGATGAAGTATTACAGAACGAGTAAAGAGACTTGTCGGTAACGAGATTGAACTAGGTATTGGATACCGACGATCGAATCTCGGACAAGTAACATACCAATGACAAAGGGAACAACATATGTTGTTATGCGGTTTGACCGATAAAGATCTTCGTAGAATATGTAGGAACCAATATGGGCATCCAGGTCCCGCTATTGGTTATTGACCAGAGATGTGTCTCAGTCATGTCTACATCGTTCTCGAACCGTAGGGTCCGCACGCTTAAGGTTTCGATAACAGTTATATTATGAGTTTATGTATTTTGATGTACCGAAGGTTGTTTGGAGTCCCGGATATGATTACGGACATGACGAGGAGTCTCGAAATGGTCAAGACATAAAGATTGATATATTGGACGGATATATTTGGACACCGGAAAGGTTCCGGAGAAGTTTGGAGCCCCGAGAGGTTACCGGAACCCCCCGGGAGGTATATGGGCCTTATTGGGCCCATGTAGGAGGAAGAGAGAAGGAGCAAGGGA
>NW_025310735.1:0-618 GCF_018294505.1 Triticum aestivum
GGTTTCATTTTCTTGAACTTATTTGAACTCCATAGTTTTTCTGTGCTCAAAATGCACCATTCAAAGCCACATCATCAATTTTCAACCCTTTCTGACTTCATTTGTTATTTTTCATGCATTTACTGGTTATTTTGAGCTATAAGACCCTGAAATTGAAAAGAATTTCAAATGAACTCTGAAAAGGTTGAAAGTTGGCATGGTATCATCATTTGACCCACGTAGCATGTGCAAGAAAGTAGAGAGGGTTACGGCAAAAACTGGATGCACTGCGTGTACAAAACGGACAATCGCTTTCGAAGTATCAGGGTTTCATATGGAAACTTGTTTGTAACAAAGGGCTTTCAATTTTTTTGAACTTATTTGAACTGCATAGGTTTTCTGTGCTCAAAATGCACCATTCAAAGCCACATCATAAATTTTCAACTCTTTCTGACTTCATTTGTAATTTTTCATGCATTTACTGGTTATTTTGAGCTATAAGACCCTGAAATTGAAAAGCATTTCAAATGAACTCTGAAAAGGTTGAAAGTTGGCATGGTATCATCATTTGACCCACATAGCATGTGCAAGAAAGTAGAGAGGGTTACGGCAAAAACTGGATGCACTTCGTGTACAAAA
>NW_025310736.1:0-618 GCF_018294505.1 Triticum aestivum
TACAGTAGAATTGAACTAGCTCTATAGGCTAGTTCAAATAATTTTACACTAGAGTTGAACTAGCTCTATAGCCTAGTACAAATACTTTTACACTAGAGTTGAACTAGCTATGTAAGCTGGTTCAAATAATTTTACACTAGAGTTGAACTAGCTCTATAGCCTAGTACAAATAATTTTACACTAGTGTTGAACTAGCTCTATAAGCTAGTTCAAATAATTTTACACTAGAGTTGAACTACCTCTATAAGCTAGTTCAAATAATTTTACACTAGAGTTGAACTAGCTCTATAGCCTAGTACAAATAATTTTACACTAGAGTTGAACTAGCCGTATAAGTTTGTACAAATAATTTTACACTAGAGATGAACTAGCTCTATAAGCTAGTTCAAATAATTTTACACTAGAGTTGAACTAGCTCTATAAGCTAGTTCAAATAATTTTACACCAGAGTTGAACTAGCTCTATAAACTTGCACAAATAATTTTACACTAGAGTTCAACTAGCTCTATAAGCTAGTTCAAATAATTTTACACTACAGTTGAACTAGCTCTATAAGCTAGTTCAAATAATTTTACACTAGAGTTGAACTAGCTCTATAAGCTAGTTCAAATAATTTTA
>NW_025310737.1:0-618 GCF_018294505.1 Triticum aestivum
GGGGGACCATGCCAAACCCCCCCACCCACCTTGTACCTTAACGTACAAACAAATAAAAAACCAACTACAAACCGCAACTATAGGCAAACGTCAATACAGTTCACAGAACAAACATAAGGTAGTTCAACAAGTGTATCCGTGAAGTGCAGTACATGCATAAATGAAGAACGACGACAAGGTCCCCAACACAAACACTTGGTACACGAAGTGCAGTACTCAACGTTGGTGAAAGCAGTACAAATGTCAAGGGCCCCAACACATAAATGAAGAACGACAAGAGCCCCACCCCCTGCTCGGCCTCGCGCTAACGCACGCAGTGCGCTTGGTTAACAGGCACAGTGCGGACATTCTGTTTTTTCCATCAAAGGGGACGCCCGCAAAACTACCACCCCCCACACATCCTAAGATAGACAGGAGGGCGACGGGGTATGACGGACTCGCCTACGCATGCGGCGCCGCGGCAAGCCGTGTCGCCGCCTGCTCCGGCTCGTTCCAGGCTCGCCTCACAGGGAGATGTGGAGGGGGGGTCACGACCCCCCCTCCCCACCCCCTGCTCGGCCTCGCGCTAACGCACGCAGTGCGCTTGGTTGACAGGCGCAGTGCGGACATTCTGTTTTT
>NW_025310738.1:0-618 GCF_018294505.1 Triticum aestivum
ATCTTGTGCCTTTGATCTCCATCTCCAAAGCACCGTCATGATCACCATGATCACCGGCTTGATACCTTGATCTCCATCGAAGCATCGTTGTCGTCTCGTCAACTATTGCTTCTATGACAATCTCTACCGCTTAGTGATAAAGTAAATCAATTACATGGCGATTGCATTTC
Organism: Triticum aestivum; assembly: GCF_018294505.1. Classification (NCBI taxonomy): domain Eukaryota; kingdom Viridiplantae; phylum Streptophyta; class Magnoliopsida; order Poales; family Poaceae; genus Triticum; species Triticum aestivum. The sequence goes on from NW_025310738.1 coordinate 171, forward strand.
ATACAATAAAGCGACAACCATATGGCTCTTGCCAGTTGCCGACAACTGTGTTACAAAACATGATCATCTCATACAATGAAATTTAGCATCATGTCTTGACTATATCACATCACACATGCCCTACAAAAACAAGTTAGACGTCCTCTACTTTGTTGTTGCAAGTTTTACGTGGCTGCTACGGGCTGAGCAACAACCGTTCTTACCTACTCATCAAAAACCACAACACGGTATAGTGATTTCTCTTTGATCTTCAGAAAGAACCTTGTTCATTGAATCCGACTCAACTAAAGTTGGAGAAACTGACACCCACCAGCCACCTGTGTGCAAAGCACGTTGGTAGAACCAGTCTCGCGTAAGCGTACGCGTAATGTCGGTCTGGGCCGCTTCATCCAAAAATTCCGCCAAATTAAGAATCAACTAGTGACGGCAAGCAATATGTATATACCCA
>NW_025310739.1:0-618 GCF_018294505.1 Triticum aestivum
GAGAGAGAGAGAGGGAGGGAGAGGGAGAGAGGGAGAGGGAGAGAGGGAGAGGGAGAGGGAGAGGGCGAGGGAGAGGGAGAGGGAGATGGCCTTGCCGCCATCTTAACCTCTGCCCCTGTTTTGTTAATTGACCAGGCATGGCTGCACATCAGCTGTGCTTGCCTTCTTTCCATCCTCATTGCTGCCATCCATGCCTTGTATGTCTGTCTTGTTCGGATGTATGGCTAGTGGCTCGCTTCTTGCTACGTACCATGGCGGCCTTAATTAGATGTTATCTCAGATGCTTACTTAGACCCATATTCAAGGTGAAGTCATTCCTTTGCTGTAAACAGTCTGTGAGACTCATGTATTATGAACTGTTTTTAATATTGTATGAACATTTTAAAAATAGATGGTGAAATGTTTTTAACATACGATGAATATTTATATATATGGTGAATATTTCTAAAATACATTTAACATCTTTTTAGAAGCATTGAAATTTTTTGAATACACACTCAACATTTTCTATAAAAAATTAATTAGGGTCTTATACCGTTTCAGAAACACCAACAAAGTCCAACAACTTTATAATGTTTTAGAAAAAGAAAGACGTCAAGCAAATATGTGCTTTGATGC
>NW_025310740.1:0-618 GCF_018294505.1 Triticum aestivum
TAGCAAAAAGGGTCAGCAATAATCAATTCAGAGATGCAAAGTTGAATAAACACTCAACGACGGTACTGTGCTGGTCCTAGGCTAGACCGTACTAGAGACGCGAGCCTAGAACACTAACAAAATCACGGCGCGGCACGTAAACAAGGGAAAAGCACACTCTGAATTTTTTTTTCGCTCTTTGTTTTTTTTTTTGCGCTCTTTTTTTTTGCGCTGCTTTTCTTTTTTTTTTGCGAAAAATCACTATAATGGCGAGTGTCTCAAAACTCTTCCTAGCTCAAACGGACAGGATGGGCACGAAATTTTTTCGACCAATTTTTTTTTTTTCGACTGCCCGGACCCAAAAACTGGAAACGGGTCAAAAAAAACTTCCTATAATGGCACCTGTCTCAAAACACTCAGAAACACCTAAAAATAGGATAGCCAGAAATTTTTTTGAAAAATGCGTTTTCGAAAAATTTTGGGCCTAAACGGAGCGTGGCTACCCGACTCTAGATGGATCTCGAAATTTTTTCGAAAAATGCGTTTTCGAATTTTTTTTTTCCGAAACCTACTCCGACAAGGAAACACGAATCGGAATCTAGATGGATCTCGAAAACAACCCTAATAAGCAAGGAACTC
>NW_025310741.1:0-618 GCF_018294505.1 Triticum aestivum
CGGGCCCCGGATGGGCTCCTCGGGCCGGCGGCGCTGGGACGGCGGCGGAGGACACGTGTCGCGCTGGGAGTGGCTGCGGCAGTCGGGGCGGACGTGTCCGGCGTGGGCGGACGCGTTCGGCGCGGCGCGGAGGGGAAAAATTAGGGTTTCGGGGGGATTGATCCGCGAATTTCGGGGGAGGGGGATATAAATAGATTTCTGGGAGCTAGGAGAGTCAAAATGAGGAGCGGTTTTCGGCCACGCGATCGTGATCGAACGACCGAGAGCAAGGATGTGAGTTAGATGGGTTTTGGGCCAGTTTGGAAAGGGTGTTGGGCTGCAAGGAGAAGGGGCTTTACGGTTACCCGGTTAACCGTTGGAGTACCAAACGACCTCCAAATGGCATGAAACTTGACAAGCGGTCTACCGGTGTTATACCAAGGCCGCTTGGCAAAACTCGGTCCATTCCGAGAACATTTAACACCCGCTCACAACAAGAGACGAAAGGGGAACGTCGGAGGGCATAGGAGCGCCGGATTGCAAAACGGACAACGGGGAAAAAGCTCGGATGCATGAGACGAACACGTATGCAATGCAATGCACAAGATGACATAACAAAATGCAACACACAAGCAAATG
>NW_025310742.1:0-618 GCF_018294505.1 Triticum aestivum
AAAAAAAGAGAAAAAGCTTTTAAGCAAAAGAAAAAGAGAGCAAAGAGCTCGTGAGCAAGTGCCATAGCATCATACCAAAATCTACATCATATGATATCATGCTTGAGAGAAACACCGGGAACCATACATACATAGCATACTTGGGATAGAAAGTTTATCCATTTTACATCTTGTAGGTTGTGCACAAGTGTCGTATCCGCCTATTGAGCAATCGTGCTAGCGTCTCTCTTGAGTTGTGCAACACGAGCGTTTTGGTGGATTCCACATTCTGAGCTCATTCCTTGGTTGCACGACCCCATTTATCTATCCGTGTGTGTGTTTCCGTGTACCTTTCATTGCTATTGGTCCATTTGTTTCACTTGCGAATTTGTGAATCTTTTTCAACATTATTGACTCTTGCTAACATTTTGCATCAAATTTTTGTGCCACTATCCTCACCGAGCTCCACTATAAGCTTTACTTGTGTAGGTGTGAGAATCGACAAGGATCGGTACCAATAGTGCTATTTCATTGTCCACATTTGAGTGAACTTGATTCATCTTCAACTTTGGTCAAAGGTACATTGGTATAAGTTCTTCTCTTTCTCCCACTCATATTTGCTCGAGTCTTGTGATGGAT
>NW_025310743.1:0-618 GCF_018294505.1 Triticum aestivum
TAAAGACGGGTCGGCTTGTGGAGCACCCGCGAGTGATTCACGGATTGGGGGCTGAAAGGACCTTTGTCCCAACGGCCCTCTGTGTGGATCTTTGTGGCGAAGCGACAGGGCAGGTTGAGACCACCTAGAAGAGAGGTGGGCCTGGCCCTGGTCGGCGTTCGCGGTTATTTCAAAATAACACGCTTAACGAGATCTTGGTATTTGATCTGAGTCTGGCCACTGGCCTATAGGCACTAACCATCTACGCGGGGATAGTTATGGGCACTCGACATCGTGGTATCAGCCGAAGCCTTCGTGACGTCAGCGACTGAGTGGCGCGCGCCGGATTGGACCGTAAGCCTGCTCTTGTATTAAGGGTGCTAGTTCTGCTTCCGGCCGCGTACGCAACGTGCAGGTGTGCAATGGGCGATGGGCCCAGACCCCTGCGCCATAGGATTTAGACCGGCGTGCTGACCTCTCTGTTGTGCCTAGGTAGGGCTGCGACGTGTTGATCTTCCGAGGCCGGGCATGACCCAGGAAAGTGTGTCCGGCCAAATGGGATCGAGCATGTTGGGATATGTGGTGCACCCCTGCAGGGAAGTTAATCTATTCGAATAGCCGTGATCTTCGGTAACAGGA
>NW_025310744.1:0-618 GCF_018294505.1 Triticum aestivum
GGTAGCGACACAGCTGGCTGCTTCCATTACGGTGCAGGACAGAGGCGACACGGCATGGGGACCGGACGGGGTTTCGAAGCACCAGAAACTAGCTGCGCTGCAGGCGGTCGCCCAGCTACCTGCTCGTGATGAGCTAGACAAGCTGGCCCTGGCTGGGTGTGGCGCTGAAGGCCCGACCTCCCGTGTACAACCATGCATGCATACTGCGGCTGGGCGTGGTGCCGCAGGACCGGAGTGGATGCATGCACCGGCTAGCCATGGTGCTGAACGGCCGGCCTCGGGTGTGCAGCCATGCATGCATGCACCCATGGCTGCTCTTAAGCCCCAGGTGAAGGTCATGCAACCTCCTGTTGTACAGATTGTAAAGACAGTTGACTCTACGAGTTTGGACGCCCTTCAGCTGCAGGTGGAGCCGGCCACGTCCATCTCTACCGCATTCACTGGTACGACTGGTCCGGCCCCTCTTTAGACAATGACCTCGTCGTTCGAGCCTGTGGTTGAGATTGTCGGGGAGGGGGTTGCTACTCCACCATCATCCCCTTCACCGGCAGTAGAGCAGGCGCCACAACCTCCAATGGGGATGACACCTACACGACGGAGTAGTCGGCATTCTATTGC
>NW_025310745.1:0-618 GCF_018294505.1 Triticum aestivum
GTTTGCTTCCAAACCATGATAGCTAAGTTAGTAGCCTATCATGTTAAGATTGCCAATACATTGGGTTTAATTTTCAATCGACCTCCACTCCTGATATCTTGCCATCCTCCCATTTTCTGAAACGCAAACATTTTTTGAAACACGTACATCTTTGAAGTTTGTAAACATTTCTGTATAACACAATCATTTGAAAATTGTGAACATTTTTACAAAAAACTAGAACTATTTTTGAAAATGCAGGAAAAACAAAAAATATTTATGGGATTCAATCTTACGATTCAAAGGACCAAAGAAGAAAAAAATCCTAAGGTTTTTTTTTGCGAATACAAATTCCTAAGGATTCCAATCCTCCAAAAATTCTATAGAATTCTTTTGTATCAAAAGGCACGTCGTGGCTTTGTTACCTTGGATGGGTCCACTCAGTGCTCCCTCGGCGTGCCGTTGCACCTTGCACGGGTTTCGCTTGTTTCAATAAAGTTCAGCACATTAAAGCATCTTGAAGATTGCAAACTATATACTTCTTGCAACGCTTTACGTAGTAAGGCAACATGGAATGCACGCTCTCTGCACAAAAAACAAGAATCTGAATCCCAGACCTGGATCAAATTGTTTACTCGA
>NW_025310746.1:0-618 GCF_018294505.1 Triticum aestivum
AGAGCTAGTTCAACTCTAGTGTAAAATTATTTGAACTAGCTAATAGAGCTAGTTCGACTCTAGTGTAAAATTATTTGTATAAGCTTATAGAGCTAGTTCAACTCTAGTGTAAGATTATTTGAACTAGGCTATAGAGCTAGTTCAAATCTAGTGTAAAATTATTTGTACAAGCTTATACAGCTAGTTCAACTCTAGTGTAAAATTATTTGAACTAGCTAATAGAGCTAGTTCGACTCTAGTGTAAAATTATTTGTATAAGCTTATAGAGCTAGTTCAACTCTAGTGTAAGATTATTTGAACTAGGCTATAGAGCTAGTTCAACTCTAGTGTAAAATTATTTGTACAAGCTTATAGAGCTAGTTCAACTGTAGTGTGAAATTATTTGTACTAGGCCATAGAGCTAGTTCAACTCTAGTGTAAAATTATTTGAACTAGCTTATAGAGCTAGTTCAACTCTAGTGTAAAATTATTTTTACTAGGCTATAGAGCTAGTTAAACTCTAATGTAAACTTATTTGAACTAGCTAATAGAGCTAGTTCGACTCAAGTGTAAAATTATTTGTACAAGCTTATAGAGCTAGTTCAACTCTAGTGTAAGATTATTTGAACTAGCTTATAG
>NW_025310747.1:0-618 GCF_018294505.1 Triticum aestivum
CACTAGAGTTGAACTAGCTCTATAAGCTAGTTCAAATAATTTTACACTAGAGTTGAACTAGCTCTCTAAGCTTGTACAAATAATTTTACACTAGAGTTGACTAGCTCTATAGTCTAGTACAAATAATTTTACACTAGAGTTGAACTAGCTCTATAAGCTAGTTCAAATAATTTTACACTAGAGTTGAACTAGCTCTATAAGCTTGTACAAATAATTTTACACTAGAGTTGAACTAGCTCTATAGCCTAGTACAAATAATTTTACACTAGAGTTGAACTAGCTCTATAAGCTTGTACAAATAATTTTACACTAGAGTTGAACTAGCTCTATAGCCTAGTACAAATAATTTTGCACTAGAGTTGAACTAGCTCTATAAGCTAGTTCAAATAATTTTACACTAGAGTTGAACTAGCTCTATAAGCTAGTTGAAATAATTTTACACTAGAGTTGAACTAGCTCTCTAAGCTTGTACAAATAATTTTACACTCGAGTTGACTAGCTCTATAGTCTAGTACAAATAATTTTACACTAGAGTTGAACTAGCTCTATAAGCTAGTTCAAATAATTTTACACTAGAGTTGAACTAGCTCTATAGCCTAGTAATAATAATTTTACACT
>NW_025310748.1:0-618 GCF_018294505.1 Triticum aestivum
CACCGTCATTTAGCTCTCTAAACATATCGGTAAATGACTGAAAAACAGCAAATGATGTCAGAACGTGTTGGGAATTGATGACGTCGCTTTGAATGATGCATACTGAACGCAAAAATAGGCTGGAGTTCAAATAAGTTTAAAAAACATTGAAGTGCCCGTGTAACAGATGAGTTCTCGTCCGAAACCCTGATACTCCGAAAGAGATTGTCCAGTTTGTACATGAGGTGCGCCCAGTTTTCGCCGTGACCCTCTCTACTCTTTTGCACATGCTATGCGGGCGAAATGATGATACCATGCCGAGTTCCAACATTTTCAGAGTTCATTTTGTAGTGATTTTAAATTTCACCGTCATTTAGCTCTCTAAACAAATGGGTAAATGACTGAAAAACAGCAAATGATGTCAGAACCTGTTGGAAATTGATGACCCTCGCTTTGAATATTGCATACTGAACGCAAAAATAGGCTGGAGTTCAAATAAGTTTAAAAAACATTGAAGTGCCCGTGTAACAGATGAGTTCTCGTCCGAAACCCTGATACTCCGAAAGAGATTGTCCAGTTTGTACACGAGGTGCGTCCAGTTTTCGCCGTGACCCTCTCTACTCTTTTGCACATGCTATG
>NW_025310749.1:0-618 GCF_018294505.1 Triticum aestivum
TCAACTTTCTTGCACATGCTATGTGGATGAAATGATGATACCATGCCAACTTTCAACCTTTTCAGAGTTCATTAGAAATGCTTTTCAATTTTATGGTGTTATAGCTCAAAATAATTAGTAAATGCATGAAAAATAACAAATGAAGTCAGAAAGGCTTGAAAAATGATGATGTGGCTTTGAATGGTGCGTTTTGAACACACAAAAAGTCAGGAGTTCAAATAAGTTTTAAAAAAAGAAATCCCTTTGTAACAGACAAGTTTCCGTATGAAATCCTGATACTTTGAAAGAGATTGTTCGTTTTGTACACGAAGTGCATCCAGTTTTTGCCGTAACCCTCTCAAATTTCTTGCACATGCTATGTGGATATAATGATGATACCATGCCAAGTATCAACCTTTTCAGAGTTCATTTGAAATGCTTTTCAATTTTATGGTCTTATAGCTCAAAATAATTAGTAAATGCATGAAAAATAACAAATGAAGTCAGAAAGGATTGAAAAATGATGATGTGGCTTTGAATGGTGCATTTTGAACACACAAAAAGTCAGGAGTTCAAATAAGTTTTAAAAAATAAAATCGCATTGTAACAGACGAGTTTCGGTATGAAATCCTGATATTT
>NW_025310750.1:0-618 GCF_018294505.1 Triticum aestivum
GTGCCCACGATGCATCCAGGGGAGGGCGTGTGGGCGTGCGGGGAGGGGAACCACGGCAGCGGCTCGCCGGAGTTGCGTTCCGGTGACCACTTGGTCACCCACGAGCATCAGAAGGACGAACGCGTTGGCGCGCATCGAGTTGGGCTAGTGGTTGGTGCTGGAGGTGGCCGAAAACAAGGCCGGTGACGAGGTTCGGCGGCTGCGGGCGTGCAACAGCAAGGGGGAGCGGGGACCGTCCATGGCCGGGCTTGGTCAGAGGGGCGTGGGCGCGAGCGCGCGCTGTCGAAGACAGGGAAGGAGAGGGGGAAGCTCACGGGGCGGAGTAGGGACGGGGCAACGTGCTCGGTGGAGGTCGGGGAGGTCGACGGGGACGAGCGGCGGAGAGGAGCAGTCCGGTGGGGAAGGGGAAGCAGGCCGGCGAGGGAGCTCCGGTCGCCGGCGCGTCTAGGCGGCAACGGGCGCGCGAGGGAGAAGGGCGAGGTCGTCGCGGCGACGGGCGACGGGGTCGGGGGATTTGCCCCGGTCCAGATCCAACCGAGAGAGGGAGGAGGAGGCCGGGAGGTGCTGGGCCGGCGAGGTGGCGTCGCGGAGGAGGATGGAGGCGCGGTGGGTGTGGCG
>NW_025310751.1:0-618 GCF_018294505.1 Triticum aestivum
ACTTGGCATGATATCATCATTTCATCCACATAGCATGTGCAGGAAAGTTGAGAGGGTTACGGCAAAAACTGGATCCACTTCGTGTACAAAACGGACAATCTCTTTCAAAGTATGAGGATTTCATCCGGGAACTCGTCTGTTACAAAGGGATTTCATTTTTAAAACCTATTTGAACTCCTAACTTTTTGTGTGTTCAAAATGCACCATTCAAAGCCACATCATCATTTTTCAATCCTTTCTGACTTCATTTGTTATTTTTCATGCATTTACTAATTATTTTGAGCTGTAAGACCCTAAAATTGAAAAGCATTTCAAATGAACTCTGAAAAGGTTGAAACTTGGCATGATATCATCATTTCATCCACATAGCATGTGCAGGAAAGTTGAGAGGGTTACGACAAAAACTGGATCCACTTCGTGTACAAAACGGACAATCTCTTTCAAAGTATCAGGATTTCATCCGGGAACTCGTCTGTTACAAAGGGATTTCATTTTTAAAACCTATTTGAACTCCTGACTTTTTGTGTGTTCAAAATGCACCATTCAAAGCCACGTCATCATTTTTCAATCCTTTCTGACTTCATTTGTTATTTTTCATGCATTTACTAATTATTTTGA
>NW_025310752.1:0-618 GCF_018294505.1 Triticum aestivum
ACGGCAAAAACTGGATGCACTTCGTGTACAAAACGGACAATCTCTTTCGAAGTATCAGGGTTTCATACGGAAACTCGTCTGTTACAAAAGGGATTTCATTTTTTTGAACTTATTTGAACTCCATACTTTTTCTGTGTTCAAAATGCATCATTCAAAGCCACATCATCAATTTTCAACCCTTTCCAACTTCATTTGTTATTTTTCATGCATTTACTGATTTTTTCAGCTATAAGACCCTGAAATTGAAAAGCACTACAAATGAACTCTGAAAAGGTTAAAAGTTGGCATGGTATCATCATTTCACCCACATAGCATGTGCAAGAAAGTAGAGAGGCTTACGTAAAAAACTGGATGCACTTCGCGTACAAAACGGACAATCTCTTTCGAAGTATCAAGGTTTCATACGGAAACTCGTCTGTTACAAAAGGGATTTCATTTTTTTGAACTTATTTGAACTCCATACTTTTTCTGTGTTCAAAATGCACCATTCAAAGCCACATCATCAATTTTCAACCCTTTCTGACTTCATTTGTTATTTTTCATGCATTTACTGATTTTTTTCAGCTATAAGACCCTGAAATTGAAAAGCACTACAAATGAACTCTTAAAAGGTTAAAA
>NW_025310753.1:0-618 GCF_018294505.1 Triticum aestivum
CCTCTCTACTCTTTTGCACATGCTATGCAGGCGAAATGATGATACCATGCCAAGTTCCAACATTTTCAGAGTTCATTTTGTAATGATTTTGAATTTCACCGTCATTTAGCTCTCTAAACAAATCGGTAAATGACTGAAAAACAGCAAATGATGTCAGAACGTGTTGGAAATTGATGGCGTCGCTTTGAATGATGCATACTGAACGCAAAAATAGGCTGGAGTTCAAATAAGTTTAAAAAACATTGAAGTGCCCGTGTAACAGATGAGTTCTCGTCCCAAACCCTGATACTCCGAAAGAGATTGTCCAGTTTGTACACAAGGTGCGTCCAGTTTTCGCCGTGACCCACTCAACTCTTTTGCACATGCTATGCGGGCGAAATGATGATACCATGCCAATTTCCAACATTTTCAGAGTTCATTTTGTAGTGATTTTAAATTTCACCGTCATTTAGCTCCCTAAACAAATCGGTAAATGACTGAAAAACAGCAATATGTCAGAACGTGTTGGAAAATTGATGACGTCGCTTTGAATGATGCATACTGAACGCAAAAATAGGCTGGAGTTCAAATAAGTTTAAAAAACATTGAAGTGCCCGTGTAACAGATGAGTTCTCGTCC
>NW_025310754.1:0-618 GCF_018294505.1 Triticum aestivum
AGAATTTGTAAAAATGGGCATAACTTTTGCATACTAACTCGGATGAAAAAGTTTTTTATATGAAAAATCATCTACTCGAAAAGTTACATCCAAATTTAACTGGGGGAACCCCGTTAAACATTTTCAAAATCCTCCAAAACCTAACAGAAAAAAAGATACTGGGCTTTTAAGATCTAGAGAGGCAAAAAAAATCAAAAAAATTCAAACTTACTAATGGCGCACCTGCCCATGGTGCGCCATTAGTATCTTCCCTCCTTCAAAATTCAAAATAAGTCAAAAAAATAAAAAAAAATTATTAATGGCGCACCTGACCATGGTGCGCCATTAGTATCTTCCCGCCTTCAAAATTCAAAATAAATCAAAAAAATAAAAAAAATACTAATGGCGCACCTGCCCGTGGTGCGCCATTAGTATCTTCCCGCCTTCAAAATTCAAAATAAATCAAAAAAATAAAAAAAAAAATTACTAATGGCGCACTTGCCCGCGGTGCGCCATTAGTATGCCGTATATATGGCTGGTCCTCTCCTCGTCTCTTCATTTCATCTTCCCTTCTCTCCTCCACCATACTTCTCCTCTCCGGTGACCTCCTCCTCCTCTCCGGCGACCTCCTCCTCCCTC
>NW_025310755.1:0-617 GCF_018294505.1 Triticum aestivum
TTAGTCCCGGTTGGTGCCACCAACCGGGACCAAAGGCCTTGTGCTGCCCCGCGCCAAATGTTTAGTCCCACCTCGCTAGTTGAGAGGGAGCCGCACCAGTTTATAAGGTGCGGTGCGGCTCCCCTCTCGAGCTCCTCTCTAAAGCAGGCTTTCGGGCCTAACTCTGCCATCTGTGCCTGTGGGCCTACTGGGCCTTCCACGGGCCTGAATCCTGGCCCATAGGGTTTCTAGTCGTATTCAGGCCGTGGGGGCCCAGTAGGTGGCATTTTTTTTGTTTTTTTGTTTTATTTGTTGCTTTATTTAGTTTATTTTGGTTTTGGTTTATTTTTCTTTTGGTCTTTTGCTTTATTTTTTAATTCTTTTTGCTTTTAGTTTTAGAAAAATTATAAACTTTCTGTTAGTGCGATTACTTTTCAAATCTGAAAACTCTTTTTTTGTTTTCTTTGTTGCTTTATTTATTTTATTTTGTTTCTACTTACAACAAAATACTTATTGTTGCTATTTTTAGTTTTTTTCAGTTTTTTGTTCTGTTTTTTGCATTATTTAGTTTTTGTTGTTTTTTGCTTTATTTTTTAATTCTTTTTGCTTTTAGTTTTAGAAAAATTATAAACTTTCTG
>NW_025310756.1:0-617 GCF_018294505.1 Triticum aestivum
GAGAACCACCACGGCCACAGCCACCCCCTCGCCCCTCGGTTGTGCCCACGAGCTCCGCGACGTCGTCCTCGACCCCCTCACCGAACCACGCCCCGCCGGAAGCCCTGCAGCGTCGACTTCGAGCTCTTCTTCAACCTTCGGCCGCCGGCGACCTCGTCTCCGATTCGCGCCATCCAGGTCGTCCCCAGGCCCACTGAGCTGTGCTTCAACCTCGCCGTGAGTTTCTTCCCGTTTCCCCTCTCTTCTCCCCCTCGTTTCCGCGCCGTAGCCCCGATCCCCACCATGGCCGAAGCCATCGCCGCCGCAGCCCCTCGCCGTCGTGGCCAGAGCCACCGCAGCCTGTGCCTGCACCTGCCACCGCGCTCAGTAGCCTCCCAGAGGTCCAACGCCCCCGCCCGCAGCTCCTGCCATGCCCCACAGCCCGTTCCCGCTCAAAGCCGAACTCCGGCCGCCGCCCTGAGCTCTGCTCCGGCGAGCTCCGCCGCCCCCGCAGCCTCCCACGTGTTCCACTAGATGCGCATGAGCGCGGGCTTCGCTCCCGTGGTCTCCGCCGCCCGAATGGTCGCCGGAACGGCGATCCCGAGCCCCTCCGCCGTCTCGGGCCTCGCCGGCGGCTA
>NW_025310757.1:0-617 GCF_018294505.1 Triticum aestivum
ACATCATCATTTTTCAATCCTTTCTGACTTCATTTTTTATTTTTTATGCATTTACTAATTATTTTGAGCTATAAGACCCTAAAATTGAAAAGCATTTCAAATGAACTCTGAAAAGGTTGAAAGTTGGCATGATATCATCATTTCATCCATATAGCATGTGCAAGAAAGTTGAGAGGGTTACGGCAAAAACTAGATGCACTTCGTGTACAAAACGGATAATCTCTTCAAAGTATCAGGATTTCATCCGGAAACTCGTCTGTAACAAAGGGATTTCATTTTTTTAAAACTTATTTGAACTCCTGACTTTTTGTGTGTTCAAAATGCACCATTCAAAGCCACATCATCATTTTTCAATCCTTTCTGACTTCATTTGTTATTTTTCATGCATTTACTAATTATTTTGAGCTATAAGACCCTAAAATTGAAAAGCATTTCAAATGAACTCTGAAAAGGTTGAAAGCTGGGATGATATCATCATTTCACCCACATAGCATGTGCAAGTAAGTTGAGAGGGTTACGGCAAAAACTGGATGCACTTCGTGTACAAAACGGACAATCTCTTTCAAAGTATCAGGATTTCATCCGGAAACTCGTCTGTAACAAAGGGATTTCATTTT
>NW_025310758.1:0-617 GCF_018294505.1 Triticum aestivum
GTTACACGGGCACTTTGATGTTTTTAAAACTTATTTGAACTTTGGACTTCTTTTGTGTTCAATATGCAGCATTCAAAGCAACGTCATCAATTTCCAACAAGTTCTGACATCATTTGTTGTTTTTCGGTCATTTACCTAATTGTTTAGAGAGCTAAATGACCGTGAAATTGAAAATCACTACAAAATGAATTCTGAAAATGTTGAAACTTGGCATGGTATCATCATTTCACCCGCATAGCATGTGCAAAAGAGTAGAGAGGGTCATGGCAAAAACTGGACACACTTCATGTACAAACTGGACAAACTCTTTCGGAGTATCAGGGTTTCGGACGAGAACTCATCTGTTACACGGGCACTTCAATGTTTTTTAAACTTATTTGAACGCTGGACTTCTTTTGTGTTCAGTATGCAACATTCAAAGCGACATCATCAATTCCCAACATGTTTTAACATCATTTGTTGTTTTTCGGTCATTTACCTAATTGTTTAGAGAGCTAAATGACCATGAAATTGAAAATCACTACAAAATGAATTCTGAAAATGTTGAAACTTGGCATGGTATCATCATTTCACCCGCATAGCACGTGCGAAAGAGTAGAGAGGGTCACAGCAAAAAC
>NW_025310759.1:0-617 GCF_018294505.1 Triticum aestivum
ACGTTGCTTTGAATGATTGATACTGACCACAAAAAGAGGCTGGAGTTCAAAAAAGTTTAAAAAACAATAAAGTGCCCGTGTAACAGATGAGTTCTCGTCTGAAACCCTGATATCCCGAAAGAGATTTTCCAGTTTGTACACGAGGTGCGTCCAGTTTTCGCCGTGACCCTCTCTACTCTTTTGCACATGCTATGCGGATGAAATGATGATACGATGCCAAGTTCACACATTTTCAGAGTTCATTTTGTAGTGATTTTCAATTTCACCGTCATTTAGCTCTCTAAACAGATCGGTAAATGACTGAAAAACAGCAAATGATGTCAGAACGTGTTGGAAACTGATGACGTCGCTTTGAATGATGCATACTGAATGCAAAAATAGGCTGGAGTTCAAAAAAGTTTTAAAAACATTGAAGTGCCCGTGTAAGAGATGAGTTCTCGTCCGAAACCCTGATACTCCGAAAGATATTGTCCAGTTTGTACACGAGGTGCGTCCAGTTTTCGCCGTGGCCCTCTCTACACTTTTGCACATGCTATGGGGGTGAATGATGATACCATGCCAAGTTCCAACATTTCCAGAGTTCATTTTGTATTGATTTTCAATTTCACCGTCATTTA
>NW_025310760.1:0-617 GCF_018294505.1 Triticum aestivum
GGAAACATTCAAACAAGTCCGAACAAAAAAAAGTCTCTCACGTTAACATTTTTCCGCAAAAATGACGGGTATTTATGTGATTACATATAAAGCAGGGGGGTTTTATGCAAAAACATGGGCATTTTTGTGATTACATACAACCTAAGGGGGGTTTCGGCAAAAAACATGCCATGTTGGCACCTGACGGGCGGTCCCCGCCGGTCAGATTCGGGGTTAGCGCGGGCTAAGCGTGCGTTTTCGCGACTTGGTAGTTTTTTGCCACGGTTTAGGAAAAATTTGATAGTTTCTCGCACAAAATCGTAGAGTGGTAGTTTTTCGTCACGTTTCCGTCAATTGTGGTAGTTTTTGGTTAAATACTCCCGCTGGGTGGGTCGTTTAGTTTATTTATTTGTCCAGTTCGTTGGAAACATTCAAACAAGTCCGAACAAAAAAAAGTCTCTCACGTTAACATTTTTTCCGCAAAAATGACGGGTATTTATGTGATTACGTATAAAGCAGGGGGGTTTTATGCAAAAAATGGGCCTTTTTGTGATTACATACAACGTAAGGGGGGTTCCTGCAAAAAACATGCCATGTTGGCACCTGACGGGCGGGCCCCGCCGGTCAGATTCGGGGTT
>NW_025310761.1:0-617 GCF_018294505.1 Triticum aestivum
GGCATGTCCGAAGAGGCAGGACGCGTCTCCAGGGCGTGGCCGCCCTCACGGACGGCGATGACATGGTAGTAGACGTTCTGTGGTAACGATGCGGCGTCAATATTACTAAATACTCGGAGCGCGATAAAATCATGATATTTTTTGCAAGACGTGGGCACATGTGCTATAGTAACGATGGTATTTTTTCATAATTTTTGGTGATGGAGAAGTATCCGAAAAATTCCCTCCACACGGATTGCCCTTCGCGCGTCTACGGCTGTGGCCGGCGGCTTCCGGGGGCTAGCATGCCGCCAAATCTTGCACTGGCGTCCTCTCACAAGTCTGGAAGTGTTGTCGTGGTTGCAAACGCCCGGCACACGTTTCTGGGGTGTGCCCCCCTCACGGACGGCGCTGCCGCCGGCTCCTGGAGGGGGGAAACGGACGCGTGGGGTCTACACGGAGGGGATCTTGCTGTGGGTCTGCCCCGGATGTTGCTCCAAAGTGTTCCTATGGGTTGACCTAATACAACCGGGTGGGGAGGTCCACTGGTCAAAGCCCGTCCGTGCAAAGTCAAAGGGGTAGATCCCGTGGTCAAACGCTACAGGGTTAGGCGGGACGAGGGCACTGGGGGGGGGGGG
>NW_025310762.1:0-617 GCF_018294505.1 Triticum aestivum
CCTAGAGGAGGCGGCGACGACTCGCTCATGGGTTGCGGCAACGTCGGCGTCGGCAACTCGCTCATGGGCTGCTGCGGCGGCGGCCGGCAGTAAGGTGGGACTTCGGCGGCGGGTGGCCTGGCCTGTGAGGTGCGACGGTTGCTGGCTCGCTGGGCACGGGAGCGGCGCCCTTGACCCACGACAAGAAGCTCAATTGCTGGAGGTAATTTGTGCCTGCACTTGTTGCAATCTTGTTGGAATTTTGCAAGCAGGCCTTTGGCCCAAAGCCCAACTAAAATTCTAAAATTCTCTTGGCCCATTTATGCACACATGTGTGTGGAGTGAGTGAGACTAAAGTTTAGTCCCACCACGGAAGTTGAGTGAGAGTTGTACCTCTTTATAAGGTGAGCTCTTCTACCACTTGTATGAGCATGAGAAAAGGAAACCTACACGCGTGCCCCTCCTCCTCGCCACGTCATGACGCGACAAGCCGCGCCGCTGGTTGCGGGATTGAGCCGAGCCGAGGACAGAGCTATGCACGTTGTCTATAGTTTTGCTTCTCGGAAAAAATTAATGAGTCATTAATTAATAATTAACGAACGCGTTAATTACTGAACTGTTTCCGATTCTTTTGGATC
>NW_025310763.1:0-617 GCF_018294505.1 Triticum aestivum
CCTGTCGTGCTTTTGCAGCGTATCAAAGGTTCTCGTCTTGAGTTCTTGCATCCGAGGGCATGAACATATTGCATGAAGCCGTAGCTCATGAACTTGGTGCCGTTGTCGGTGATGATCCTTGCCGGAATTCCAAAGCGACGCACTAGATCTTTCAAGAACTTGATAACTGACTGAGCAGTCACCTTTCTCACGGCAGTCACTTCTGGCCACTTTGTAAACTTTTCGATCGCAATGAACAAGAATTCAAAACCCCCGATTGCTCGGGGGAAGGGGCCGAGGATATCGAGCCCCCAGACCAAAAATGGCCTGATAGAAGGATTGTCTGAAGTGTTTGGGCAGGCAGGTGGGTTTTCTTGGAATGGAACTCGCAAGCTTCACACATAGTGACTAGCTCGACCGCATCTTGGAGGGCTGTGGGCCAATAGAATCCTTGCTGGAATGCTTTCCCAACTAATGCCCTTGATCCAATGTGGGAGCCGCACATTCCATTGTGTATCTCAGCCAGCAGTTCCTTTCCTTCTTCACGGTAGACACACTTCAATTTCACACCATTGGGCCTCCTTATGTATAGAGTGTCATTGATAAACTGATACATACTGGCCCACTGGGCTACTTTT
>NW_025310764.1:0-617 GCF_018294505.1 Triticum aestivum
GCGGGCCTTCTTCTTGCATTGGCGCAGCACGATCTGGTCCGCTCTAGCCCTGTGCTCCGGAAGAACTCGATAGAATTTCTACAATCATGCATGAAACAAGAATGGAAGAAGCCATGAGTTAAATCATTCATGAAACTAGAATGGACTTGTGCTTCTGAAGAGAACTCACCCAGAAAGTAGTGATCACGGCCTTGGCATGGGTCTCATGGTCTGCGTGGCGGGCCGCTTCCCAGTGGTCCCAGCTCGTGGCCAAAACCCGACAGTCCAGCTGCCTGACTGGATCCGGACAGTACAACCCCGGCCAATATAACTTCAGCAAGACGGTGATGAGGCCGTTGGGAATACGGACCCCTTTAGAATATATCCAGTTTCTGCAAAAGAATGAACTATTAGCATGTGACAAGCAAAATAAATAACAACCGGAATAAGCATGTGACAAGCAAAATAATGAACCACTTACTCTTTTCCCGTGGGCTCAATGAGCCACTTCTGCTCCTCAGTAGCAGGAACCTGCTTTGGTAGCTTTGCGTTGCCACGCAGCCACCCCTTGTTGTCAACCCCCTTCCCGTCACCACCATCATCCCCGCCACCACCCTCCTCCTCGCCTGCCTCCCCCT
>NW_025310765.1:0-617 GCF_018294505.1 Triticum aestivum
GTCAAAAATAGCCATCTAC
Source organism: Triticum aestivum (assembly GCF_018294505.1). Classification (NCBI taxonomy): domain Eukaryota; kingdom Viridiplantae; phylum Streptophyta; class Magnoliopsida; order Poales; family Poaceae; genus Triticum; species Triticum aestivum. The sequence continues at coordinate 20 of NW_025310765.1, forward strand.
CGGGGGTCACGAGCCATCAAAATCGTCCCCTGACCCCAAAAAAGTGTGTTATAATCCATGAAAACGGCCAGAAATGCTCGGAACGACGAGTTTTGATGATGTCCAAATAGTTGTGTACTGGTGGTAATGGGCCATCGAAATCATCCCCGGACCACAAAACAGGGTGTTATAGCCCACGAAAACGCCAAAAAATGCTCGAAACAACGAGTTTTGACGACATCCAAATAGCCGTGTACCGGGGGTCAAGGGACATGAAAACCGACCCCGGACCCCAAAACAGTGTGTTATAGCCTACAAAAACAACCAAAAATGCTCGAAACTATGAATTTTCACGGCGTCAAAATAGCCGTCAACCAAGGATCACTGCACATCAAAATCGTCCCCGGACCACAAAACAAGGTGTTATGGCCCACGCAAACGGCCAGAAATGCTTGAAACGACAAGTTTTGACGACGTCCAAATAGCTGTGTACTGGGGGTCACGGGCCATCGAAATCGACCCGGACTCCAAAAAAGTGTGTTATAGCCTACGAAAACAACCAGAAATGCTCGAAACGACGAGTTTTGATGACGTCCAAATAGCCGTGTACCGGGGGTCA
>NW_025310766.1:0-617 GCF_018294505.1 Triticum aestivum
CTGTAGCGTTTGACCACGGGATCTACCCCTTTGACTTTGCACGGACGGGCTTTGACCAGTGGACCTTCCCACCCGGTTGTGTTAGGTCAGCCCATAGGAACACATTGGAGCAACATCCGGGGAAGACCCACAGCAAGATCCCCTCCGTGTAGACCCACGCGTCCGTTTCCCCCCTCCAGGTGCCGGCGGCAGCGCCGTTCATGAGGGGGGCACACCCCGGACACGCATGCCGGGCGTCTGCAACCGCGTAAACACTTCCAGACTTGTGAGAGGCCGCCGGCGCAAGATTTGGCGGCATGCTAGCCCCCGGAGGCCGCCGGCCACAGCCGTAGACGCGCGAAGGGCATTCCGCGTAGAGGGAATTTTTCGGATACTTCTCCATCACCAAAAATTATGAAAAAATACCATCATTCCTATAGCACATGTGCCGACGTCGTGCAAAAAAATCATGATTTTATCGCGCTCCGAGTATTTAGTAATATTGACGCCGCATCGTTACCACAAAACGTCTACTACCGTGTCATCGCCGTCCGTGAGGGGGGCCACGCCCCGAAGACGCGTCCCGCCTCTTCGGACATGCCACCACACCACCCCGCATGTATGAGGGCCCGGTGCGA
>NW_025310767.1:0-617 GCF_018294505.1 Triticum aestivum
CTTCTTCTTCTTCTTCTTCTTCTTCTTCTTCTTCTTCTTCTTCTTCTTCTTCTTCTTCTTCTTCTTCTTCTTCTTCTTCTTCTTCTTCTTCTTCTTCTTCTTCTTCTTCTTCTTCTTCTTCTTCTTCTTCTTCTTCTTCTTCTTCTTCTTCTTCTTCTTCTTCTTCTTCTTCTTCTTCTTCTTCTTCTTCTTCTTCTTCTTCTTCTTCTTCTTCTTCTTCTTCTTCTTCTTCTGCTCCTTCTTCTTCTCCTTCTTCTTCTCCTCCTTCTTCTTCTGCTCCTTCTGCTCCTTCTTCTTCTCCTTCTTCTTCTGCTTCTTCTGCTTCTTCTTCATCTCCTTCTTCTCCTTCTTCTCCTTCTTCTCCTTCTTCTTCTTCTTCTTCTCCTTCTTCTTCTTCTTCTTCTTCTTCTTCTTCTTCTTCTTCTTCTTCTTCTTCTTCTTCTTCTTCTTCTTCTTCTTCTTCTTCTTCTTCTTCTTCTTCTTCTTCTTCTTCTTCTTCTTCTTCTTCTTCTTCTTCTTCTTCTTCTTCTTCTTCTTCTTCTTCTTCTTCTTCTTCTTCTTCTTCTTCTTCTTCTTCTTCTTCTTCTTCTTCTTCTTCTTCTTCTTCTTCTTCTTTT
>NW_025310768.1:0-617 GCF_018294505.1 Triticum aestivum
GAAAAACTAAAACCTAAAGCTATCAAAAAAAATGGAAGAAGAGAAACCCCCACCCGATGGGCCAACCGGCCCAGCTGGCCACCAGGCCGGCCAGGCCGGCCCAGACCCAGGCCAATAACCCCTCCAGGGGGGGCACCGAAACCCTAACCCCTCCCCACGTCGCCACTCCCCTCCTCCCGATCCGATCTGGATCGGGATCGATCCCGCGCTCCCGACGCCTCCCATCGCCACACCCACCGCGCCTCCATCCTCCTCCGCGACGCCACCTCGCCGGCGCAGCACCTCCCGGCCTCCTCCTCCCTCTCTCGGTTGGATCTGGACTGGGGCAAACCCCCCCGACCCTGTCGCCCGTCGCAGCGACGACCTCGCCGCCCCGCGCCCGGAGAACGCCGCCTCACCGAAGCCCCTCCCCTGCCGGCCTGCTTCCCCGCCGCACGTCGTCCCCGGCATCCACCCCGAGCCCCGCTGCCCTGACCCTCCTTCCCCCCGTGAGCTCCCCCTTCGCCCCCTCTCTCCCTAGGTCGCCATGGTCACTGCCCTCCCCGCCCGCGGTCGACGCGCTCTGGCGCCACCCGTTGCGCGCTCACCGCGCACCGCCCACCCACGTCGTCCGCTCC
>NW_025310769.1:0-617 GCF_018294505.1 Triticum aestivum
ACAAACCGGGACTAAAGGGCTGGTCCTAGTTGCGGCCAGTGTTTAGTCCCACCTCGCCAACCGAAGGGCGCTCACACCAGTTTATAAGCCCGTCCCTCTATGCCTTGTTGAGCTTCTATTAAAGTGAAAATAGATGCCCTTATACAGGAAATTTGACTTAAATTCATAGTAAATTTCATAGAAATTTAGTATGAATTTAGGTTGAATTTTCTCTATAAGTGCATCTATGTTCATTTTTTATATTTATAAAATAAATAAACCTTAATAAAATAAATAAAACTAAATAAACCTTAATAAAATAAAATAAAATAAACTATAGTAACTAGAATAAATAAACCTTAATTAATTAAGTAAAAATAGCAGCAAGTAAAATAAATAAAAATAGCAGCAGTAAAATAAATAAAAATAAAATAATTAAAGTAAAATACATAAGTAATTAGAAATAAAATAAATAAGTTTTTTGTTGTAAGTAGAAAGAAAACCTTTTCAGAGTTCATTTGAAATGCTTTTCAATTTTAGGGTCTTATAGCTCAAAATAATTAGTAAATGCATGAAAAATAACAAATGAAGTCAGAAAGGATTGACAAATGATGATGTGGCTTTCAATGGTGCATTTT
>NW_025310770.1:0-617 GCF_018294505.1 Triticum aestivum
TTGGAAATTGATGACTTTGCTTTGAATGCTGCATACTGAACCCAAAATAGTCTGGAGTTCAAATAAGTTTTAAAAACATTGAAGTGCCCGTGTAACAGATGAGTTCTCAGCCGAAACCCTGATACCCCGAAAGAGATTGTCCAGTTTGTACACGAAGTGTGTCCAGTTTTCGCCGTGACCCTCTCTACTCCTATGCACATGCTATGCGGGTGAAATGATGATACCATGCCAAGTTCCAACATTTTCAGAGTTCATTTTGTAGTGATTTTGAATTTCACGGTCATTTCGCTCTCTAAACAAATCGGTAAATGACTGAAAAACAGCAAATGATGTCAGAACGTGTTGAAAAATGATGACGTCGCTTTGAATGCTGCATACTGAACCCAAAATAGTCTGGAGTTCAAATAAGTTTAAAAAACATTGAAGTGCCCGTGTAACAGATGAGTTCTCAGCCAAAACCCTGATACTCCGAAAGACATTGTCCAGTTTGTACACGAAGTGCGTCCAGTTTTCGCCGTGACCCTCTTTACTCTTTTGCACATGCTATGCGGGTGAAATGATGACACCATGCTAAGTTCCAACATTTTCAGAATTCATTTTGTAGTGAATTTCAATTT
>NW_025310771.1:0-617 GCF_018294505.1 Triticum aestivum
CTAAGACAGGATGGCAATGGTGTCACGTGCTCGTCTCGGCGTCCGTCGTCGATATCGCGACGACGTCCGCCTCGACTCACGTTATGCTAAGACAGGGTGGCACTGGTGTCACGTGCTCAACTCGGCGTCCGTCGTCGCTACCGCGATGATGTCCGCCTCGACTCGCGTTACGCTAACACAGGGTGGCAGTGGTGTCACGTGCTCGTCTCGGCGTCCGTCGTTGCTACCGCGATGACGTCCGCCTCGACTCGCGTTACGCTAAGACAGGGTTGCAGTGCTGTCACGTGCTCGTCTCGGCCTCCATCGTCGCTACCGCGACGACGTCCGCCTCAACTCGCGTTACGCTAAGACAGGGTGGCACTGGTGTCACGTGCTCATCTCGGCGTCCGTCGTCGTTACCGCGACGATGTCCGCCTCGACTCGCGTTAAGCTAAGACAGGGAGGCACTGGTGTCACGTGCTCGTCTCGGCGAACGTCGTCGCTACCGCGACGACGTCCGCCTCGACTCACTTACGCTAAGACAGGGTTGCAGTACTGTCACGTGCTCGTCTCGGCCTCCATCGTCGCTACCGCGACGACGTCCGCCTCGACTCGCGTTATGCGAAGACAGGGTGGCA
>NW_025310772.1:0-617 GCF_018294505.1 Triticum aestivum
GGACCCGTGAATCGTGAGCACCCAGCTATGACTTACCGCACTCGTGCAAAATAATAAAACACGGTAAATATATTACTTACACGTGCGTTTTGTTTTGCAAGCGGCGCGAAAAAAATTAAAACGGGAATGCAACACGAGGACTTCCCAGGAGGTTACCCATCCTAGTACTACTCTCGCCCAAGCACGCTTAACTTCGGAGTTCTGATGGGATCCGGTGCTTTAGTGCTGGTATGATCGCATCCGACATGTTACCCCGGTCTTCGTCCCTTATCCTTGCCCCTCCCAGCTCCACTACAAAGACGATTGTACATTGCTTTGGCCGCTCCCTCTCAACTACGGAGACGAGTTTAACGCGGTTTCCACCCCTCCCTCTCAACCGCACCAGTGCACGCTTGCCGCGCCACAATGCCGACGCTGGACCCGTGAATCGTGAGCACCCAGCTATGACTTACCGCACTCGTGCAAAATAATAAAACACGGTAAATATATTACTTACACGTGCGTTTTGTTTTGCAAGCGGCGCGAAAAAAATTAAAAAGGGAATGCAACACGAGGACTTCCCAGGAGGTCACCCATCCTAGTACTACTCTCGCCCAAGCACGCTTAACTTCGGAGTT
>NW_025310773.1:0-616 GCF_018294505.1 Triticum aestivum
ACATTTTCAGAGTTCATTTTGTAGTGCTTTTCAATTTCACCGCCCTTTAGCTCTCTAAACAAATCGGTAAATGACTGAAAAACAACAAATGATGTCAGAACGTGTTGGAAATTGATGACGTCACTTTGAATGATGCATACTGAACGCAGAAAGAGGCTGGAGTTCAAATAATTTTAAAAAACATTGAAGTGCCCGTGTAACAGATGAGTTCTCTTCCGAAACCCTGATACTCCGAAAGAGATTGTCCAGTTTGTACACGAGGTGCGTCCAGTTTTTGCCGTGACCCTCTCTACTCTTTTGCACATGCAATGCGGGTGAAATGATGATACCATGCCAATTTCCAACGTTTTCAGAGTTCATTTTGTAGTGATTTTCAATTTCACCGTCATTTAGCTCTCTAAACAAATCTGTAAATGACTGAAAAACAGCAAATATTGTCAGAACGTGTTGGAAATTGATGACGTCGCTTTGAATGATGCATACTGAACGCAAAAATACGCTGGAGTTCAAATAATTTTTAAAAACATTGAAGTGCCCATGTAACAGATGAGTTCTCGTCCGAAACCCTGATACTCTGAAAGAGATTGTCCAGTTTGTACACGAGGTGCGTCCAGTT
>NW_025310774.1:0-616 GCF_018294505.1 Triticum aestivum
CCTGACTTTTTGTGTGTTCAAAATGCACCATTCAAAGCCACATCATCATTTTTCAATCCTTTCTGACTTCATTTTTTATTTTTCATGCATTTACGAATTATTTTGAGCTATAAGATCCTAAAATTGAAAAGCATTTCAAATGAACTCTGAAAAGGTTGAAAGTTGGCATGATATCATCATTTCATCCACATAGCATGTGCAAGAAAGATGAGAGGGTTACGGCAAAAACTGGATGCACTTCGTGTACAAAACGGACAATCTCTTTCAAAGTATCAGGATTTCATCCGGAAACTCGTGTGTTACAAAGGGATTTCGTTTTTTAAACCTTATTTGAACTCCTGACTTTTTGTGTGTTCAAAATGCACCATTCAAAGCCACATCATCATTTTTCAATCCTTTCTGACTTCATTTTTTATTTTTCATGCATTTACTAATTATTTTGAGCTATAAGACCCTAAAATTGAAAAGCATTTCAAATGAACTCTGAAAAGGTTGAAAGTTGGCATTATATCATCATTTCATCCACATAGCATGTGCAAGAAAGTTGAGAGGGTTACGGCAAAAACTGGATGCACTTCATGTACAAAACGGACAATCTCTTTCAAAGTATCGGGAT
>NW_025310776.1:0-616 GCF_018294505.1 Triticum aestivum
TGGTCGCACCATTCTGAAGATGAGGCCACTTGGGAACGAGAGGATCGTCTGCGCGAAGAATACCCCGCACTGTTTCCTTCTACCTCCTAAATCTCGGGACGAGATTTCTTGTAGTGGAGGAGATTTGTAACACCCTGAGGATCATGCTACAGTAACTCTCTGTGATTAAGCTAATCATGTTGCTAAACAGGGCATGATCACATTTGGAATCACATTTCTTTTCAAACTCCTAATTCAAACTTCAATTAAAATTAAAGTGGAAAATAAAAGTTTTCAAAAATTTAAACAAAAATGTTTGGTGGGTGCCAAATAATACACTGGTAATTATGGTGGAGAAAACACATTTTTATAAAATACCTAAATACTTTTAAATGAAATAAAACAGAAAAGAAAATAAATAAATAAAAAGAAAATACAACAGAAAACAGAACAGGTAAAGAAAAAAAGAAAAAAAAAGAGAAGGCCCTTCCCCCCCGCTGGACCCCTGGCCCGACTGGGCCGACCCCCGGCCCAGCCCACCTCTCCCACTCGCCCCCTTCCCTGTTCCCCCGACCGGGGTCGGAACAGGGGCAGTCCCCGCCGCACCCCCTCGTCGGCGACGGGGAGGATAAGGGCG
>NW_025310777.1:0-616 GCF_018294505.1 Triticum aestivum
GAATGCTGCATACTAAACACAAAAGAAGTTCGGAGTTCAAATAAGTTTAAAAAACATCGAAGTGCCCGTGTAACAGATGAGTTCTCGTCCAAAACCCTGATACTCTGGAAGAGTTTGTCCAATTTGTACATGAAGTGCGTCCAGTTTTTGCCGTGACCCTCTCTACTCTTTCGCACATGCTATGCAGGTGAAATGATGATACCATGCCAAGTTTCAACATTTTCAGAATTCATTTTGTAGTGATTTTCAATTTCACGGTCATTTAGCTCTCTAAACAATTAGGTAAATGACCGAAAAAAACAAATGATGTTAGAACATGTTGGAAATTGATGACGTTGCTTTGAATGCTGCATACTGAACACAAAAGAAGTCCGGAGTTCAAATAAGTTTAAAAAACATTGAAGTGCCTGTGTAACAGATGAATTCTCGTCCGAAACCCTGATACTCCGAAAGAGTTTGTCCAGTTTGTACACGAAGTGCGTCCAGTTTTTGCCGTGACCCTCTCTACTCTTTCGCACATGCTATGCGGGTGAAATGATGATACCATGCCAAGTTTCAACATTTTCGGAATTCATTTTGTAGTGATTTTCAATTTCACGGTCATTTAGCTCTCTAA
>NW_025310778.1:0-616 GCF_018294505.1 Triticum aestivum
TGAATGTTGTATACTAAACACAAAAGAAGTCCAGAGTTCAAATAAGTTTAAAAACATTGAAGTGCCCGTGTAACATATGAGTTCTCGTCCGAAACCCTGATACTCTGAAAGAGTTTGTCCAGTTTGTACACGAAGTGCGTCCAGGTTTTGCCGTGACCCTCTCTACTCTTTCGCACATGCTATGCGGGTGAAATGATGATACCATGCCAAGTTTCAACATTTTCCGAATTCATTTTGTAGTGATTTTCAATTTCACGGTCATTTAGGTCTCTAAACAATTAGGTAAAAGACCGAAAAACAACAAATGATGTCAGAACATGTTGGAAATTGATGACGTCGCTTTGAATGCTACATACTGAACACAAAAGAAGTCTGGAGTTTAAATAAGTTTAAAAATCATTGAAGTGCCCGTGTAACAGATGAGTTCTCGTCTGAAACCCTGATACTTTGAAAGAGTTTGTCCAGTTTGTACACGAAGTGCGTCCAGTTTTTGCCGTGACCCTCTCTACTCTTTCGCACATGTTATGCGGGTGAAATGATGATACCATGCCAAGTTTCAACATTTCCAGAATTCTTTTTGTAGTGATTTTCATTTTCATGGGCATTTAGCTCTCTA
>NW_025310779.1:0-616 GCF_018294505.1 Triticum aestivum
AAGAAGAAGAAGAAGAAGAAGAAGAAGAAGAAGAAGAAGAAGAAGAAGAAGAAGAAGAAGAAGAAGAAGAAGAAGAAGAAGAAGAAGAAGAAGAAGAAGAAGAAGAAGAAGAAGAAGAAGAAGAAGAAGAAGAAGAAGAAGAAGAAGAAGAAGAAGAAGAAGAAGAAGAAGAAGAAGAAGAAGAAGAAGAAGAAGAAGAAGAAGAAGAAGAAGAAGAAGAAGAAGAAGAAGAAGAAGAAGAAGAAGAAGAAGAAGAAGAAGAAGAAGCAGGAGAAGAAGCAGGAGAAGAAGCAGGAGAAGCAGAAGAAGAAGCAGAAGAAGAAGCAGAAGAAGAAGAAGCAGCAGCAGTAGAAGAAGAAGAAGAAGAAGAAGAAGAAGAAGAAGAAGAAGAAGAAGAAGAAGAAGAAGAAGAAGAAGAAGAAGAAGAAGAAGGAGAAGAAGAAGAAGAAGAAGAAGAAGAAGAAGAAGAAGAAGAAGAAGAAGAAGAAGAAGAAGAAGAAGAAGAAGAAGAAGAAGAAGAAGAAGAAGAAGAAGAAGAAGAAGAAGAAGAAGAAGAAGAAGAAGAAGAAGAAGAAGAAGAAGAAGAAGAAGAAGAAGCAGAAGAAGAAGAAGGAGA
>NW_025310780.1:0-616 GCF_018294505.1 Triticum aestivum
GGCGGCGTCGAGAGCGACCACGGGCGGAATCGAGGGCGAGGGCGACGGCGACGGCGGGCGGCGTCGAGGGCGAGGGCGAGACGGGGCGGCAGACCTTCGGCGCGGTGTTGAATCGGAGAAGATGAGAAGGGGTTCGGGCCCTTGTATTTATAGCCCCCCCCTTTAGTCGCGGTTGGGGAGGCGACCCGCGACTAAAGGGTACCTTTAGTCGCGGTTGGGGAGGCGACCCACGACTAAAGGGTAACCTTTAGTCGCGGTTGGAGAGGAGACCCGCGACTAAAGGGCTTTTTTGGCGGGTTTTTGTTCCCGCGCGCAACGACCTTTAGTCGCGGTTGGGCAGGCCAACCGCGACTAAAGGTGTTCTTAAAATACTTTTTCTTTTTCAAAATGTTAGAAATACAAATAATATATCGAAAAATTCAGAAAAATAAAACTAATTCAATTCAATATGTTAAAAACACAAATATTATATCAAAAAATTCAGAAAAATAAAACTAATTCAATTCAAAATTCTGAAAATACAAATAATATATCAAAAAATTAAGAAAAATAAAACTAATTCAATTCAAAATGTTAAAAATACAAATAATATATCAAAAAATTCAGAAAAAAAAAC
>NW_025310781.1:0-616 GCF_018294505.1 Triticum aestivum
TTACTGATGCTAATCTCGCGTTAGTTCGAAACCGATTCAAATTCAATTCAAAATCAAGCAAACAATAAAAGTTTTCAAATATAAAAACTAAAATGTTCGGGGTGAGCCAAATAATGCATAGGTAAGTATGGTGGAGAAACCACATTTTTAGAAAAAGGTTTAATACTCTAAAAACATTTTAAACAATAGCAAAAACAATTAGTTAAATGCCTTTTACAATTAATAAAATATTAAAATATTTCATTTTTGTCACCAAACTCTTTTGTGGCATTGGGGTATGTTGAAACACTAAAGTAGATGCTAATTATATATTTTTATACAAAATTAAAACAAATTGTAAATTAAAAGAAAATAAATATAAAGAAAAGGGAATAACCAAAAACAAAACCTAAAAAAAAAAGAAAAGGGAAAAGGCCTTCCCCAGCTGGGCCGACCCAGCTGGCCACCAGGCCAAGCCCAGCCGGCCTCCCCCACTGGCCCAGCCAGCCGCCCCCATTCCCCTTATCTCCCCCCGAAACCCTAGCCCGATCCCCACACTTCCCCTGATCCCCCTCCCTCCTTTCCCGATCTGGATCGAGCCCACCCTCCTGGCGCGCCCGCGAACGAAGGCCGCCGC
>NW_025310782.1:0-616 GCF_018294505.1 Triticum aestivum
TTTTTTAAAACTTAATTGAACTCTTGACTTTTCGTGTGTTCAATATGCACCATTCAAAGCCACAACATCATTTTTCAATCCTTTCTGACTTCATTTGTTATTTTTCATGCATTTACTAATTATTTTGAGCTATAAGACCCTAAAATTGAAAAGCATTTCAAACGAACCCTGAAAAGGTTGAAAGTTGGCATGGTATCATCATTTCATCCACATAGCATGTGCAAGAAAGTTGAGAGGGTTACGACAAAAACTGCAAGCACTTCGTGAACAAAACGGACAATCTCTTTAAAAGTATAAGGATTTATAACGGAAACTCGTCTGTTACAAAGGGATTTCATTTTTTAAAACTTATTTGAACTCCCGACTTTTTGTGTGTTCAAAACGCACCTTTCAAAGCCACATCATCATATTTCAATCCTTTCTGACTTCATTTGTTATTTTTCATGCATTTACTAATTATTTTGAGCTATAAGACCCTAAAATTGAAAAGCATTTCAAATGAACTCTGAAATGGTTGAAAGTTGGCATGGTATCATCATTTCATCCACATAGCATGTGCAAGAATGTTGAGAGGGTCCCGGCAAAAACTGGATGCGCTTCGTGTACAAAACGGACA
>NW_025310783.1:0-616 GCF_018294505.1 Triticum aestivum
AAACGGGCCAGAATCGGCCAAAAATGTGAGTGTTGATGACCGACACGTATGCGCACCTTGGGGTTCAACAACTATGAAACCGGTTTGGGGCCCCAAAACGGTGAGTAATAGTCCATGAAACGGGTCAGAATCGGCCAAAACCGCGAGTGTTGATGACCGAATCATAAACGCACCCCAGGGTTCCTTAATCGTGGAAACCTCTCCAGGACCCCAAAACAGTGAGTAATAGTCCATGAAATGGGCCAGAATCGGCCAAATCTGTGAGTGTTGATGACCTATGCGTAAGCGCGCCTTAGGGTTCAACAAGTATAGAAATTCATTTGGTGCCCAAAAACGGTGAGTAATAGTCCACGAAACGGGCCAGAATCGGCCAAACCCGCTAGTGTTGATGACCAAAACATAAACGCACACCAGGGTTCGTTAATCGTGGAAATCATCTCCGAGACCCCAAAACAGTGAGTAATAGTCCACGAAACGGGCCAGAATCGGCCAAATCTGTGAGTGTTGATGACCGACACGTAAGCGCACCTTGGGGTTCAACAACTATGGAAATCGCTTTAGGGCCCAAAAACGGTGAGTAATAGTCCACGAAACGGGTCAGAATGGGCCAAAACCG
>NW_025310784.1:0-616 GCF_018294505.1 Triticum aestivum
GAATTTGAATTTCAAACTTTGGCATGTGGGAAACATTTCAAAAAAAAAACTATGCCTGATAAATACTTGATCAAAAGTATGAGAGGAGCAAACATGACACTCCAAAAATATCAGAGGAAACAATGCCAAAAGATTTGGATTCAAATCTGAAATTTATTTGAATTTGAAAAAAAAATAGATTTTTATGAAGTTTGGATTTTGCCTTTGGAAAAATGTTCAAATGAAAGGGAATTTTTCCCCTGATCATTTGGGTATATATATACCCTATATAAAATATTTATAGATTTGGTGTTATTTTTGTTTTAGTTTTATATAAAAAAAATTAAAAGAAAACCCCCAGGGGCGCCAGCCAGGCCACCCCAGGCCCAGCCAGCGCCGCACCCCTCCCCTCCCCGCCTGGCCCAAGCCAGCCGGCCCACTCGGCCAACAGGTCAGCCGAGCCAGGCCAGCCCAGCTCCACCCGACCCCCTCGCCCCTCTCTCCCTCTCGCTGACCCGTGGGCCCCGCCCCTCTCCTTCCCCCCTCGCCCATGCCACCGACCTCGCCGGAGATCGACCGGATCCCGAAGGATCCGGGATCCCCCGACCGCCCCCGATGCCCTTCCGAAGCGAAGCCG
>NW_025310785.1:0-616 GCF_018294505.1 Triticum aestivum
CATGCTATGTGGATGAAATGATGATATCATGCCAAACTTTCAACCTTTTCAGAGTTCATTTGAAATGCTTTTCAATTTTAGGGTCTTATAGCTCAAAATAATTAGTAAATGCATGAAAAATAACAAATGAAGTCAGAAAGGATTGAAAAATGATGATGTGGCTTTGAATGGTGCATTTTGAACACACACAAAGTCAGGAGTTCAAATAAGTTTTAAAAAATGAAATCCCTTTGTAACAGACGAGATTCCGGATGAAATCCTGATACTTTGAAAGAGATTGACCGTTTTGTACACGAAGTGCATCCAGTTTTTGCCGTAACAATCTCAACTTTCTTGCACATGCTATGTGGATGAAATGATGATATCATGCCAACTTTCAACCTTTTCAGAGTTCATTTGAAATGCTTTTCAATTTTAGGGTCTTATAGCTCAAAATAATTAGTAAATGCATGAAAAATAACAAATGAAGTCAGAAAGGATTGAAAAATGATGATGTGGCTTTGAATGGTGCATTTCGAACACACAAAAAGTCAGGAGTTCAAATAAGTTTTAAAAAATGAAATCCCTTTGTAACAGACGAGTTTCCGGATGAAATCCTGATACTTTGAAAGAGATT
>NW_025310786.1:0-616 GCF_018294505.1 Triticum aestivum
GCTTAGGTGCGACCACGTAATCACCTAAGTTCAAAACATTCCGAGTCGAGAGCAATCCTCCCACTCAGGGGCTTAGCTTTGACCCCGTAATCGCCTAAGTTAAAAAAATTCCAAGTGGAGAGCAGTCCTCCGACTCGAGGGCTTAGCTACGACCCCGTAATCGCCTAAGTTAAAAATATTCCGCTCGAGGGCTTAGCTGCGACCTCGTAATTCCCTAAGTTAAAAACATTCCGAGTGGTGAGCGATCCTCCCACTCGGGGGCTTATCTGCATCCCCGTAATCACCTAAGCTAAAAACATTCCGAGTGGAGAGCAATCCTCCCACTCGGGGGCTTAGCTACGACCCTGTCATCTCCTAAGTTAAAAACATTCCGAGTGGAGAGCAATCCTCGCACTTGGAGGATTAACTGCGACCCCATAATCGCCTAAGTTAAAAACATTCCGAGTGGAGAGCAATCCTCCCACTCGAGGGTTTAGTGTGACCCCGTCATCGCCTAAGTTAAAAACATTCCAAGTAGAGAGCAATCGTCCCACTTGGGGGCTTAGCGACGACCGCATAATCGCCTAAGTTAAATACATTCCGCTCGGGGGCTTAGCTGCGACCCTGTAATCGCCTA
>NW_025310787.1:0-616 GCF_018294505.1 Triticum aestivum
AGAGACTTGCCGGTAACGAGGTTGGAATAGGTATTGAGATACCGACGATCGAATCTCGGGCAAGTAACATACCGATGACAAAAGGAACAATGTATGTTGTTATGCGGTTTGACCGATAAAGAACTTCGTAGAATATGTAGGAGCCAATATGAGCATCCAGGTTCCGCTATTGGTTATTGACCGGAGACGTGTCTCGGTCATGTCTACATAGTTCTCGAACCGTTAGGGTCCGCACGCTTAACGTTCGGTGACGACTTGTATTATGAGTTTATGTGATTTGATGACCGAAGGTAGTTCGGAGTCCCGGATGAGATCGGGGACATGATGAGGTGTCTCGAAATGGTCGAGACGTAAAGATCGATATATTGCACGACTATATTCAGACATCGGAAAGGTATCGAGTGATTCGGGTATTTTTCGGAGTACCTGAGAAGTACGGGAATTTGTATTGGGCCTTAATGGACCATACGGGAAAGGAGAGAAAAGGCCCCAAAGGGTGGCCGCACCCCTCCCCATGGACTGGTCCGAATTGGACTAGGGAGGGGGGCGCCCCCTTCCTTCCTTCTCCTTCTCCCTTCCCTTTTTCCTATTCCATCTCGGAGGTGGAATCCTGCTA
>NW_025310788.1:0-616 GCF_018294505.1 Triticum aestivum
GTTACATTTGAAACATATTTCATTAAAAAAAGATCGGATCTAAAGCTAGTCTAAATATACAGGGGGCACCCGTCCTTCGAGTCATGTTATTCCCCTCTAACATTGGTCGTGTTCATGTCTGACGGAGATGAGACCCATGAAGTGAAGGTGCGGTCGCCGGCGAGGCAGAGTAGGACATGAGACATGGACCAGCCCACTTGGGACTTGAGGCTTCGCACCCTCCCATGCACTACTCCTTGTCGGAGTCAGCAACCTAATCGTCATCGATGGTCGTGAGGTCAACGATGGACACGGACTGGGCGGAACGCTTGTCGTGCCACCGACCCCAACAAGGCGTCATTAGTGGCATGAAGGACGCATAGCTGGCTCTGTTCTCGTTCGTGATCGCCTGCGTCGCTAGCATCGTGGGCACGTCCGGCTAAGCTGAGACTGCATTGCGAGCGGTGTGAGAACGCGAGGCCTCGTAGAGCACGCATTGCATAGTGACGAAGTTGGGGTTCTTCGCCGCCATGGCTGCCACGGCCTCCTCACTCGCGTGCTCGCCATAGATTTGACTCTCCGCCAGCCGGTGCTGCTCGAGAAGGAGAGGTTGTACCCCTGCTCCTCCTGCACTTGC
>NW_025310789.1:0-616 GCF_018294505.1 Triticum aestivum
TTTGCTCGCAGGAAACAGACCCTCGTGGTCAGGTTGATCGTGCTCCGGCGTGGTCAATAACCTCTCGGAGTTGGTTTAGCGATTGCTAAGGCGCGACGTCCTCGCACGTTCGTAGTCGGATCGTCAAAGTCGACTTCCACCAAAGCGATATCCATCATCTCATCGAAAGACGGGACACCTTTGCCTCTATCAAGTGGTATCAGATTTCTAGGTTGCTCGGTGAGATTTTACAGTTTTTCGTAGTTTAGATCGAGTCTGTTCTTCATACCTATAGTCCACGAAAAAGCCAAGAAAAAAAATTAGGGTTAGTTCATCCCATCCGAACCAATCTGAGCCTTCGCATAATCTTTTCTGTATTTGCTTTGTTGAATTTGCGATTGCATCGTCGTGTCAAGTTGCTGGTCTTAGCGTCTAGTCTTTTAGAGTTTCGAGTTCTGTTCACAGGTTGTCACGTCGCTGCTGCCATATATCACCACCGCATCATCATCGTCGCTGTTGCCATATACCACCACCACATATTCACCGCCAATCCGAATCCATATACGCCACCACATATCCGCCGCCATCACGCCAATCCGAGTTCACCTGCAACATATATCCGCCACCTGTCCGTGTT
>NW_025310790.1:0-616 GCF_018294505.1 Triticum aestivum
GACCTATGATCAAATGTTCTCATTTGACTTCTAAGTCAATATACTCATATATAGATGACCTAGTCATCGCAAATTGTTTGATAGATTCTAGAATTGGTTGTGCATGCTTTGCCACATATTTCAATTGCCATTTTATTGTGTGAGCATGTTGATTGCATATTTTACTCATTCGAGGACATCCACTTGTTGTTTTGATTGATTGGTTTTCTTTTCTTTTGCCAAGTGGATGGACAAGAATGCCTAAGAACCCTCTCTAGCTATCTATGCTTTTCTCGTCTCAAACTCTATTCATGCTACATCACAAAATTTGATCAAGTCATATTCGAACCACTCTGTGTGAGGAGCACTCGGAGTCCCCGATTCGTCATAGACTTAAAATTCCAAAACTTCTTTGTGCATTTCGGTCTGACCGATTCGTCCATTTCGGTCATACCGAGATCACTAAGTCGATCTAGGTTTTCAATCTCGGTGCAACCGATTTGAACCTTTCGGCCACACCGAGTTTCAGTAACTAATTGCAGTTATGAATCTCGGTGCCACCGAGTTGTTCCACTCGGTCACACCGACAGGGTCGGGCTATATATACCCACGGGTCAAATTTTGGAAAACTTTCCGA
>NW_025310791.1:0-616 GCF_018294505.1 Triticum aestivum
AGACGAGCACGTGACACCACTGCCACCCTGTCTATCTTAGGGTAACGCGAGTCGAGGCGGACGTCGTCGCGGTAGCGACGATGGACGCCGAGACGGGCACGTGATAGCACTGCTACCCTCTCTATCTAAGGGTAGAGCGGGTCGAGGCGGACGTCGTCGCCGTAGCGACCACGGACGCCGAGACGAGCACGTGACACCAGGGCCACCCTGTCTATCTTAGGGTAACGCGAGTGGAGGCGGACGTCGTCGCAGTAGCGACGACGGACGCCGAGACGAGCACGTGACACTAGGGCCACCCTGTCTATCTTAGGGTCATGCGAGTCGAGGTGGACGTCGTCGCGGTAGCGACGACGGACGCGGAGAAGAGCATGTGACACCAGGGCCACCCTGTCTATCTTAGGGTAACGCGAGTCGAGGCGGACGTCTTCGCAGTAGCGACGACGGACGGCGAGACGAGCACGTGACACCACTGCTACCCTGTCTATCTTAGGGTAATATGAGTCGAGGCGGACGTCGTCGCGGTAGAGACGACGTACGCCGAGACGAGCACGTGACACCAGGGCCACCCTGTCTATCTTAGGGTAACGCGAGTCTAGGCGGACGTCGTCCCGGTAGC
>NW_025310792.1:0-616 GCF_018294505.1 Triticum aestivum
AGGGAGAGCCCTCGAGGCGGCGTCATCGTGTCACTTTTAACCCGGAGGTCTCCGTTAACCCCGCTAGTTCCGGATCCGAGTCAGCATCAGGAGAGGACACTACAGCGCCAGACGAGCAGTAGAGCTTTCGAGTATTCTCAGTTGTTGCGATGGAGTATGGTTGTAATCGTACTTGTCATGCTGTTTCGTTTCATGTATGAGGGTAATTGGACCCGGCATGTTGTTATCTTTCATGTATGAGTCTATGTATAATTATGTTGGACTTTATTTTATTCTTTGTATTTTCTTCGTCTTTTCGGTTTCGCTTGGTTTTGTTGCTGGCTTCTCCCCAGTTTTTGTTGAATGCTTCTCATCTCCGTTGCGTTGACTTGGGAAAAATCATATTAGGATGATGCGGGGAGGCTGCAGCAGCAACGTTCGCTAGGGTTCTCCTGTTCGGCATTCCGCACGACAGGCAGGAATATAACCCGAGCCGTACGTTCCTCCACCGCCTCCACCGCCAAATCTGCCCTCCACCGAGCAAATTATGCTTATGTTCGAGGAACGACGAAACAATGATCTTATGGAAATATTCAGAAGTATTCAAGCAAAGGTTGGACAGAATGGAAATCAGCCT
>NW_025310793.1:0-616 GCF_018294505.1 Triticum aestivum
TGAAAGCGAAGCACACTTTGGATGCCCTGCAACGACCACCACTGTCTCCGCCGCAAACCAACTATGAGCGCATTACTGAAAAGACATATAAGGAAGCGAAGCGGTCGGGAAGTACTTGCAGTGACAAAAGGTTACAAGAATGAAGAAGTGGGAAAAAATTCCCCAGCTCGGCGAACATGCGAACCAATCATGCCCCCCGCTCATGGTGTCTAGCGATATCGTCGCTAATCATCCGGGGATCTTGCCCGGTACCAATCCTGCAGATTACATGCACGACGGCGATGCACATTTTGATATAATGGAGGTGGACGAATTCAAATACGAGTACGGGAAGCCTCTCGTCAAAGATGGAACTACTCTAACAACGATGATGCGAAGATTCCATGATTGGTACATGGAAACCTGCAGAAAGTCAGCTGGGAAGAAAATTGATACTTTGACACTGAAATTTAAAGAGGATCAGCACGACCTCGTTGGAATTGAGGAGTTGTCTGTTCCATTTGAGGAGTTCTTCCAATTTTTCAATCTAAAGGCCCTCGATAAATTAACGGTCACTTGCTACTGTCTGTAAGTACTACTTCTGTCATTAAGTCTCTATATATAGCTTAGCTCTTTC
>NW_025310794.1:0-616 GCF_018294505.1 Triticum aestivum
AAGTCAGAAAGGGTTGAAAATTGATGATGTGGCTTTGAATGGTGCATTTCGTGCACAGAAATACTATGGAGTTCAAATAAGTTCAAAAAATGAAACCCCTTTGTACAGGCGAGTTTCCGTATGAAACCCTGATACTTCGAAAGAGATTGTCCGTTTTGTACACGAAGTGCATCCTGTTTTTGCCGTAACCCTCTCTATATTCTTGCACATGCTGTGTGGGTCAAATGATGATACCATGCCAACTTTCAACCTTTTCAGAGTTCATTTGAAATGCTTTCCAATTTCAGGGTCTTATAGCTCAAAATAATCAGTAAATGCATGAAAAATAACAAATGAAGTCAGAAAGGGTTGAAAATTGATGATGTGGCTTTGAATGGTGCATTTTGAGCACAGAAAAACTATGGAGTTCAAATAAGTTCAAAAAATTGAAATCTCTTTGTAACAGACAAGTTTCCGTATGAAACCCTGATACTTCGAAAGAGATTTTCCGTTTTGTACACGAAGTGCATCCAGGTTTTGCCGTAACCCTCTATACTTTCTTGCACATGCTATGTGGGTCAAATGATGATACCATGCCAACTTTCAACCTTTTCAGAGTTCATTTGAAATGCTTTTC
>NW_025310795.1:0-616 GCF_018294505.1 Triticum aestivum
GATGAGATCCCGGACATCACGAGGAGTTCTGGAATGGTCCATAGGTAAAGAATTATATATGGGAAGTCGAGTTTCGGCCATCGGGAAAGTTTCGGGGGTCACCGGTATTGTACCGGGACCACCTATCCCGGAAGGGTCCCGGGGGTCCACCGGGTGGGGACACCTATCCCGGAGGGCCCCATGGGCTGAAGTGGGAGGGGAACCAGCCCCTGGTGGGCTGGTGTGCCCCCCCTCTTGCCCCCCTGGGCCTAGGGTTGGGTACCCTAGGGGAGGGGGCGCCTCCACTTTCCTTGGGGGGCAAGGCGCCCCCCTTGGCCGCCGCCCCCCAGGAGATCCCATCTCCTAGGGCCGACGCCCCCCCTGGGGACCCTATATATAGAGGGGGGAGGGAGGGCATCCGCACCCTTGCACTTGGCGCCTCCCTTTCCCGTTGCTACACCTCTCTCTCCCGCAGACGCTTGGCGAAGCCCTGCCGGGATCCGTGCTGCATCCACCACCACGTCGTCGTGCTGCTGGATCTTCATCAACCTCTCCTTCCCCCTTGCTGGATCAAGAAGGAGGAGACGTCATGCTGACCGTACGTGTGTTGAACGCGGAGGTGCCGTCCGTTCGGCGC
>NW_025310796.1:0-616 GCF_018294505.1 Triticum aestivum
GTAGGGCCCGCCCATAGGCCGCCGTGGTCGTCTTCAACCTCGAGTGGCCGGCGCCGCCGGCGACTCCGGCGATGATTGCCGGCGACCCCGACCACCTCCCACGGCACTCGGACCACCGGTGTACTCAGGGAGCCAAGACGCATCCATCCGCGGGTGGCACGGTTGTCGAGGAGTACGGGGTCGAGCAGGGTGTAGGTCGCGGTGGATGAGGCTGAAGGTGATGGTTGCATCGGCAATACAGGGTAACGGATCAGAGGAAGAAGAGGGGGGAAGGTTCCACCATGGCCTGGGGGTTTTCCTGATGGAGAAAGGAGGGGGGAAGGAGCCCTGTTCATGGGAATTTTGAAGGAGGCCGGCGGCTCGGCTCCGGCCATAGAGTTGCAAGGAGGGCGCGGGGAAAGGAGTGAGCCGGTCAGGGTGATGCACATGAGGGAGAGGGAGCGAAAGGCCAGAGAGAGGCCTCGGGCAGCCTTATATAGCGAGGCCGTGGCTCACCGTGGACGTGGCCTACGGGCAGCCACCAAAATGGCCGCAGAGGCCACGGGAGGAGGCTCGGGGCTGTCTGCGGCGCCCGTGGGCGTGGTCCAAGTCGAGGGAGAAGGAGAGAGAGAGAGAG
>NW_025310797.1:0-616 GCF_018294505.1 Triticum aestivum
CACCGGATTTGGGCCCCAAAGCGATTTACATAGTCGTTGAACCCATAGGTGCGCTTACGTATCGGTCATCAACACTCACAGTTTTGGCCGATTCTGGCCCGTTTCTGGACTATTACTCACTGTTTTGCGGTCCCGGAGTGATTTCCACGATTAACGAACCCTGAGGTGCATTTATGTTTCGGTCATCAACACTCACGGTTTTGGTAGATTCTGACCCGTTTCGTGGACTATTACTCACCGTTTTAGGGCCCCAAAGTGATTTGCATGGTTGTTGAGCCCCAAGGTTTGCTTACGTGGCGGTCATCAACACTCACATTTTTGGCCGATTCTGACCCGTTTCGTGTACTATTACTCACTGTTTTGGGGTCCCGTAGTGATTTCCATGATTAACGAACCCTGGGGTGCGTTTACGTTTCGGTCATCAACACCCGCGGTTTTTATCGATTCTGACCCGTTTTATGGACTATTACTCACTGTTTTGGGGTCCCGGAGTGATTTCCACGATTAACGAATTCTGGGTGCGTTTTCGTTTCGGTCATCAACACTCGCGGTTTTGGCCGATTCTGACCCGTTTCGTGGACTATTACTCACCGTTTTGGGGCCCCAAAGCGATTTC
>NW_025310798.1:0-616 GCF_018294505.1 Triticum aestivum
AACAGATTTTCCAGTTTGTGCATGAGGTGCGTCCAGTTTCGCCGTGACCCTCTCTAATCTTTTGCACATGCTATGCGGGCGAAATGATGATACCATGCCAAGTTCCAACATTTTCAGAGTTCATTTTGTAGCGATTTTCAATTTCACCGTCATTTAGCTCTCTAAACAAATCGGTAAATGACTGAAAAACAGCAAATGATGTCAGAACGTGTTGGAAATTGATGACGTCGCTTTGAAAGATGCATACCAAACGCAAAAATAGGCTGGAGTTCAAATAAGTTTAAAAAACATTGAGGTGCCCATGTAACAGATGAGTTCTCGTCCGAAACCCTAATACTCCGAAAGAGATTGTCCAGTTTGTACACGAGGTGCGTCCAGTTTTCGCCGTGACCCTCTCTACTCTTTTGCACATGCTATGCGGGCGAAATGATGATACCATGCCAAGTTCCAACATTTTTAGAGTTCATTCTGTAGTGATTTTCAATTTCACCGTCATTTAGCTCTCTAAACAAATCGGTAAATGACTTAAAAACAGCAAATGATGTCAGAATGTGTTGGAAATTGATGATGTCGCTTTCAAAGATGCATACTGAACGCAAAAATAGGCTGGAGTTCA
>NW_025310799.1:0-616 GCF_018294505.1 Triticum aestivum
CTAATTATTTTGAGCTATAAGACCCTAAAATTGAAAAGCATTTCAAATGAACTCTGAAAAGGTTGAAAGTTGGCATGATATCATCATTTCATCCACATAGCATGTGCAAGAAAGTTGAGAGGGTTACGGCAAAAACTGGAATCACTTCGTGTACAAAACGGACAATCTCTTTCAAAGTATCAGGATTTCATTCGGAAACTCGTCTGTTATGTGGGATTTCATTTTTTAAAACTTATTTGAACTCCTGACTTTTTGTGTGTTCAAAATGCAACATTCAAAGCCACATCATCATTTTTCAATCCTTTCTTACTTCATTTGTTATTTTTCATGGATTTACTAATTATTTTGAGCTATAAAACCCTAAAATTGAAAAGCATTTCAAATGAACTCTGAAAAGGTTGAAAGTTGGCATGATATCATCATTTCATCCACATAGCATGTGCAAGAAAGTTGAGAGGGTTACGGCAAAAACTGGATGCACTTCGTGTACAAAATGGACAATCTCTTTCAAAGTATCAGCATTTCATCCGGAATCTTGTCTGTTACAAAGGGATTTCATTTTTTAAAACTTATTTGAACTCCTGACTTTTTGTGTGTTCAAAATGCACCATTCAAA
>NW_025310800.1:0-616 GCF_018294505.1 Triticum aestivum
GCCGCCGACCCCCCGCACCCTCGATTCCCCTACTCAACCGCCGCCGCCGACCCCCCGCACCCCGCGCACCGTCTTATAAAAAAATTAGTATCAAACAGCTTTTTAAATGCTACTGTCTTATAAAAAAAATATTACTGTTATTATTTAAACAAGTTTGAACATATTTAAACATAAATAAGTATCAAACAGCTTTTTAAATGCTAAAAAAAATTTGTGGAGCCTGGGAGTCGAACCCAGGACCTCCTGGTGTGAGAACTGGCTGCTGACCAGCCGAGCTAGTAGAGTGGGCTTGACATAGATAGGTTCTGGTACTACATAACCTTTTGGCTCGAGTTGAAATAAAAAAAATACTAATGGCGCACCACGGTGAGGTGCGCCATTAGTATGGACATGCTAATGGCGCACCACGGTGAGGTGCGCCATTAGTATTGTGGCCCCCCTTCGCCCGATCCCCCCTTTGCCCGATCCCCCTTCGCCCGATCCCCCTCGCCAGTTCTCTCCCTCTCGATCCACCGCCGCCGCCGCCGCTGCCCTCGCCCTCGCCCTCGCCCTCGCCCTCTCCCTCCCTCGCCCTCTCCTCACCGCCCGGACGCCGCGCCGACGCCGCCTCGACCCT
>NW_025310801.1:0-616 GCF_018294505.1 Triticum aestivum
TTAGAGAGCTAAATGACGGTGAAATTGAAAATCACTACAAAATGAACTCTGAAAATGTTGGAACTTGGCATGGTATCATCATTTCGCCCGCATAGCATGTGCAAAAGAGTAGAGAGGGTCACGGCGAAAACTGGACGCACCTCGTGTACAAGCTGGACAATCTCTTTCGGAGTATCAGGGTTTCGGACAAGCACTCATCTGTTACACGGGCACTTCAATGTTTTTCTAAACTTATTTGAACTCCAGCCTATTTTTGCATTCAGTATGCATCATTCAAAGCGACGTCATCAATTTCCAACACGTTCGGACATCATTTGCTGTTTTTCAGTCATTTACCGATTTGTTTAGAGAGCTAAATGACGGTGAAATTGAAAATCACTACAAAATGAACTCTGAAAATGTTGGAACTTGGCATGGTATCATCATTTCGCCCGCATAGCATGTGCAAAAGAGTAGAGAGGGTCACGCCGAAAACTGGACGCACCTCGTGTACAAACTGGACAATCTCTTTCGGAGTATCAGGGTTTCGGACGAGAACTCATCTGTTATACGGGCACTTCAATGTTTTTTAAACTTATTTGTACACCAGCCTATTTTTGCATTCAGTATTTATCAT
>NW_025310802.1:0-615 GCF_018294505.1 Triticum aestivum
CACGGTTCGTGTCACCAACCGTAACCAATGCCCCCCTTTAGTCCCGGTTGGTGCCAACAACCGGGACCAAAGGCCTTGTGCGGCTGCTGCGTCGAAAGTTTAGTCCCACCTCGCTATTTGAGAGGGGTGCACAGTGGTTTATAAGCCCCACTACCGCACCCCTCTCGAGCTTCTCTCCATTGCAGGCTTACGGGCCTAATTGTCACTGCTATGCCTGTGGGCCTACTGGGCCTCCTGCGGGCCTGAATCCTGGCCCTTGGATGGGTTTCTAGTCGTATTCAGGCCGTGGGGGCGCAGTAGGTGGCATTTTTTTTGTTTTCTTGTTGCTTTATTTTATTTTCTTTTGTTTTTTGCTTTATTTTTTAATTCTTTATGCTTTTAGTTTTAGAAAAATTATAAACTTTTTGTTAATGCCAATAGTTTTCAAATTTGATAACACTTTTTTTGTTTTTTTGTTTTCTTTGTTGCCTTATTTATTTTATTTTGTTTCTACTTACAACAAAATACTTATTGTTGATATTTTTTTCTAGTTTTTTTGTTTTGTTTTTTGCTTTATTTTTTTATTCTTTTTGGTTTTAGTTTTAGAAAAATTATAAACTTTCTGTTAGTGCCATT
>NW_025310803.1:0-615 GCF_018294505.1 Triticum aestivum
CCCCCTTTAGTCCCGGTTGGTGCCACCAACTGGGACCACGGCCTTGCGCTGCCCGCGGCCAAAAGTTTAGTCCCACCTCGCTAGTTGAGAGGGGCTCGGAGTGGTTTATAAGCCCCACTGCGGCTGCCCTCTCGAGCTCCTCTCAAATGCAGGCTTACGGGCCTAATGTCACACTATGCTGTCTATGGGCCTATTGGGCCTTCTGTGGGCCTGAATCCTGGCCCAGGTTGGGTTTCTAGTCGTATTCAGGCCGTGGTGGCCCAATAGGTGGCAGTTTTTTTTTCAAAAAATCCAGTTTTTTGGTTCTGTTTTCTGCATTATTTATTTTCTTCTGTTTTTTGCTTTATTTTTTAATTCTTTGTGCTTTTAGGTCAGAAAATTTATAAACTTTCTGTTAGTGCCATTAGTTTTCAAATTTAAATAGTTAAAATTTGAATTCTATGAAATTTGTGTGAATCAGAAGTTTGTGATTAACTTTACAATAAAAATAGTTTTTTTCAGTTTTTTTGTTTTGTTTTTTGCATTATTTATTTTCTTTTGTTTTTTGCTTTATTTTTTAATTCTTTTTGCTTTTAGGTCAGCAAAATTATAAACTATCTTTTAGTGCCATTAGTT
>NW_025310804.1:0-615 GCF_018294505.1 Triticum aestivum
CCTAACCCACCGATACCCCCACTCCCCCACTCGCTCGCCTCTCCCTCTCCCCCCTCTCCTCTCGATCCCATCTGGATCGGGGAGGGGCCCGACCCCGATGCCGCCCGTCGCCCAGCCCCGCCGCCGTCGCACCTGCGCCCCATCGCCATCCCCTGCCGCGCCGGAGCCCCACCACCGCTGCCGCGCCCGCGCCGGGGGATCCCCCGCCTATCGGCGTCCTCGCGCCACCGCCGCGCAGAGGCTCCTCCCTCGCCGCCTGAAGGCCTCGCCGTCGCCGGACCTTCCCACCGGACCTCCTCATCTCCTCATCGACGGTCTACCCCAGGCCTCGCTGCCTCTTCCCTGCAACGTTGGTGAGGCCCCCGGCCTTCGCCTTCCCTACTTCCTCGCCCCCCTTTCCTCTCTATCATCACGGCCACCGCGTCCTCGATGGGGTCCGGCCACGCCCGCGGTCACTGCGCCCCGCCGTGCCCCCCTGCTCCTAGCTGCTGCAACTGCTTCTGCTGTTGCCCTGTTGGACCTCGTCCCCTCGCCACCGCTCGTCGGAGCCGCTGCGCCGTGCCAACCCGGCTCCCGTGCTGTCCCGTTCACCGCGCCCGACCCTCACACCACAAC
>NW_025310805.1:0-615 GCF_018294505.1 Triticum aestivum
CCCCCCGTCGCCGGCTCCGCCCCGTCTCCGGCTCCCCTGCCACGGCCCCTGATCGCCGCTTCACCGCGGGCAGTGCACCGCTCCGGCCACGGCCTCGCCCCGGGCACCGCTCGCGCCGGCTGCGCCCCTCACCTGCGCCTCCCCGCTCGTCACCGGTGACGCTGCAGCCCTCCTCCGGCCACGCCACCGCCCCCACTAGATGCGCCTCTGCGCGCTCGTTCGAACGAGCCCAGGCGTGCGCGGATCCGTGCCCTGTGCGCACTTTCCGGTGAACTCCGGCGGGTCTGCGCCATTGCTTTTGGTCGCCGGCGGCGAGGGCCGGCCCTGCTGACCTGGCACTGCGGGTCCCACCACCTGGGCCGCTGACTGGTGGGCCCAGGGCCCCCTGTTGGCCTGTTGACTGGGTCAACTACTGACTGGGCTGCCCCTATCCCACTGACATGGGGGCCCCAGCCCCAGAACGTTTCGTTAAAAAAAAGGGAATTAAAAATAAATAAAATAAATAAATAAATAATAAAATAAATAAAAACAATAAATGTAATTAATAAAGTTAAAATGATTTAATAAAATTATTAATTAATTAATTAATTAATTAAGTTAATTAATCCGGTTTAA
>NW_025310806.1:0-615 GCF_018294505.1 Triticum aestivum
CACATGCTATGTGGGTGAAATGAAGATACCATGCCAAGTTTCAACATTGTCAGTGTTCATTTTGTAGTGATTTTCAATTTCACAGTCATTTAGCTCTCTAAACAAATCGGTAAATGACTGAAAAATAGCAAATGATTTCCTAAAGTGATAAAACTTGATGACGTCGCTTTGAATGGTCCATACGGAACGCAAGAAAAGTCTGGAGTTCAAATAAGTTTAAAAAAATGAAGTCCCCGTGTAACAGATGAGTTCTTGTCCGAAACCCTGATACTCCGAAAGAGATTGTCCAGTTTGTACACGAAGTGCGTCCAGTTTTTGCCGTAACCCTCTCTACTCTTTTGCACATGCTATGTGGGTGAAATGATGATACCATGCCAAGTTTCAGCATTGTCAGAGTTCATTTTGTAGTGATTTTCAATTTCACGGTCATTTAGCTCTCTAAACAAATCGGTAAATTACTGAAAAATAGCAAATGATGTCCTAAAGTGATAAAACTTGATGACGTCGCTTTGAATGGTCCATACGGAACGCAAGAAAAGTCTGGAGTTCAAATAAGTTTAAAAAAATGAAGTGCCCGTGTAACAGATGAGTTCTCGTCCGAAACCCTGATACTCC
>NW_025310807.1:0-615 GCF_018294505.1 Triticum aestivum
GAGTTCAAATAAGTTTCAAAAAAATGAAATCCCTTTGTAACAGACGAGTTTCCGTATGAAATCCTGATACTTTGAAAGAGATTGTCCGTTTTGTACACGAAGTGCATCCAGTTTTTGCCGTAACCCTCTCAACTTTCTTGCACATGCTACGTGGATGAAATGATGATACCATGCCAACTATCAACCTTTTCAGGGTTCATTTGAAATGCTTTTCAATTTTATGGTCTTATAGCTCAAAATAATTAGTAAATGCATGAAAAATAACAAATGAAGTCAGAAAGAATTGAAAAATGATGATGTGACTTTGAATGTTGCATTTTGAACACACAAAAAGTCAGGAGTTCAAATAAGTTTTAAAACATGAAATCCCTTTGTAACAGACGAGTTTCTGTATGAAATCCTGATACTTTGAAAGAGATTGTCCGTTTTGTACACGAAGTGCATCCAGTTTTTGCCGTAACCCTCTCGACTTTCTTGCACATGCTACATGGATGAAATGATGATACCCTGCCAACTATCAACCTTTTCAGGGTTCATTTGAAATGCTTTTCAATTTTATGGTCTTATAGCTCAAAATAATTAGTAAATGCATGAAAAATAATAAATGTAGTCAGA
>NW_025310808.1:0-615 GCF_018294505.1 Triticum aestivum
TGCACATGCTATGTGGACGAAATGATGATATCATGCCAACTTTCAACCTTTTCAGAGTTCATTTGAAATGCTTTTCAATTTTAGGGTCTTATAGCTCAAATTAATTAGTAAATGCATGAAAAATAACAAATGAAGTCAGAAAGGATTGAAAAATGATGATGTGGCTTTGAATGGTGCATTTTGAACACACACAAAGTCAGGAGTTCAAATAAGTTTTTAAAAATGAAATCCCTTTGTAACAGACGAATTTCCGGATGAAATCCTGATACTTTGAAAGAGATTGTCCGTTTTGTACACAAAGTGCATCCAGTTTATGCCGTAACCCTCTCAACTTTCTTGCACATGCTATGTGGATGAAATGATGATATCATGCCAACTTTCAACCTTTTCAGAGTTCATTTGAAATGCTTTTCTATTTTAGGGTCTTATAGCTCAAAATAGTTAGTAAATGCATGAAAAATAACAAATGAAGTCAAAAAGGATTGAAAAATGATGATGTGGCTTTGAATGGTGCATTTTGAACACACAAAAAGTCAGGAGTTCAAATAAGTTTAAAAAAATGAAATCCCTTTGTAACAGACGAGTTTCCGGATGAAATCCTGATACTTTGAAAGA
>NW_025310809.1:0-615 GCF_018294505.1 Triticum aestivum
TCTTTTACCGATTTGTTTAGAGAGCTAAACGACGGTGAAATTGAAAATCACTACAAAATGAACTCCGAAAATGTTGAAACTTGGCATGGTATCATAATTTCACCCGCATAGCATATGCAAAAGAGTAGAGGATGCACCTCGTGTACAAACTGGACAATCTCTTTCAGAGTATCAGGGTTTCGGACGAGAACACATCTGTTACACGGGCACTTCAATGTTTTTAAACTTATTTGAACTCCAGCCTATTTTTGCGTTCAGTATGCATCATTCAAAGTGACGTCATCAATTTCCAACACGTTCTGACATCATTTGCTGTTTTTCAGTCTTTTACCGATTTGTTTAGAGAGCTAAATGACGGTGAAATTGAAAATCACTACAAAATGAACTCTAAAAATGTTGGAACTTGGAATGGTATCATCATTTCACCCGCATAGCATGTGCAAACGAGTAGAGAGGGTCACGGCGAAAACTGGACGCACCTCGTGTACAAACTGGACAATCTCTTTCGGAGTATCAGGGTTTCAGACGAGAACTCATCTATTACACGGGCACTTCAATGTTTTTAAACTTATTTGAACTCCAGCCTATTTTTGCGTTCAGTATGCATCATTCAAA
>NW_025310810.1:0-615 GCF_018294505.1 Triticum aestivum
AGCAATGCCACCGGAGCGTCGCACCGGGCCCTCATACATGCGGGGTGGTGTGGTGGCATGTCCGAAGAGGCGGGACGCGTCTCCGGGGCGTGGCGCCCCCTCACGGACGGCGATGAAACGGTAGTACACGTTCTACAGTAACGATGCGGCGTCAATATTACTAAATACTCGGAGCGCGATAAAATCAAGAGTTTTTTTGCACGACGTGGGCACATGTGCTATCAGAATGATGGTATTTTTTCATAATTTTTGGTGATGGAGAAGTATCCGAAAAATTCCCTCTACACGGATTGCCCTTCGCGCGTCTACGGCTATGGCCGGCGGCCTCCGAGGGCCAGCATGCCGCCAAATCTTGCGTAGGCGGCCTCTAACAAGTCTGGAAGTGTTGTGGCGGTTGCAAACGCCCGGCACGCGTGTCCGGGGAGTGCCCAACCTCACGGACGGCGCCGCCGCCGGCACCTGGAGGGGGGAAACGGACGCGTGGGGTCTACACGGAGGGGTATTGCTGTGCGTCTGGCCCGGATGTTGCTCCAAAGTGTTCCTATGGTCTGACCTAACACAACTGGGTGGGGAGGTCCACTGGTCAAAGCCCGTCCGTGCAAAGTCAAAGGGCTA
>NW_025310811.1:0-615 GCF_018294505.1 Triticum aestivum
TTTTGTGACCTAAAAGCAAAAAGAAATCACTAAAAAACTGTAAGTATTTAGTTTTAAGTAGAAATAAAAAATAAATAGAAAAAAATTCTAATTTTATAGTAAAGTTATTCATAAACTAGTGATTCACACAAATTTTTAAAAATTCAAATTTAAACTATTTAAAATTTAAAACTAATGGCACTAACAGAAAATTTATAATTTTTGTGACCTAAAAGCAAAAAGAAATCACTAAAAAACTGTAAGTATTTAGTTTTAAGTAGAAATAAAAAAATAAAAACCAAACAAATATAGAAATAAAAAAGAAAAAACCAAAAAAAATGCCACCTACTGGGCCTCCACGGCCTGAATACGACTAGAAACCCTACATGGGCCAGGATTCAGGCCCGCAGAAGGCCCAATAGGCCCACAGGCAAAGCAGTGTCAAATTAGGCCCATAGGCCTGCTATTCAGAGGAGTTCGAGAGGGAGGAGGCAGCAGAGCTTATAAACCAGTGCCGGGCGCTGTCAACTAGCGATGTGGGACTAAACTTATGGGCGCGGGCAGCACAAGGGCATTGGTCCCGGTTGGTGGCACCAACCGGGACTAAAGGGAGCATTGGTCACGGTTTGTGGCACA
>NW_025310812.1:0-615 GCF_018294505.1 Triticum aestivum
AAAAAAATTTGTATGTATGTAGATGTTCAAAATGTATGAATATATATGTCAAAAATGTTTTTTTGTTCATAGAAAGTTTTTTGTTCATATATAGAAAGTTTTTATATATGACAATGGATATATATTCGATATATATGAGAAATGATGATCCACATGGAAAAGTTTTATATATGCAAAAGTTACAATTTTAGAAAAGTTTTATATATCTAGCTAGGAAGGGAAGAAGAAGAAAAAGAAGGATAGGAAAGAAGAAAATAAGAAGAGGAAAGAAAGAAGAAGAGGAGAGGAAGAAGAGGAGATATAAATAAGAAGAGGAAAAAAGAAGAAAAAGAAGAGGAGAAGAAGAAAGGAATAGAGGAGAAGAAGAAAAAATAGAAAATATTCTTTTTTTCTTCTTCTTTTTTTTCTTCAATCCTCTCCTCTATTTCTTTCTTCTTCTCTCCTCTTTTTATTTCTTCTTCGTTTTCTTATGTTTTATCGGGTCTGTCGTCGTCGATATATACCCCTCCCGATAACTTCAACACGAGGGGGGATAACTTCAACACGAGGGGGGGTCGATATACCCCCTCCCCGATAACATTATTTTCCCGTGTATATATGTCGTCGTTGTCGATA
>NW_025310813.1:0-615 GCF_018294505.1 Triticum aestivum
AAAACTACGAGTGTTGATGACAGACACGTAAACGCACCACAGGGTTCGTTAGTCGTGGAAATCACTCTGGGACCCCAAAATGGTCAGTAGTAGTCCACGAAACGGGCCAGAATCGGCCAAAACTGCCAGTGTTGATCACCGACATGTAAGCGCACCTTGGGGTTCAACAACTATGGAAATCGCTTCGGGACGCCAAAATAGTGAGTAGTAATGCAAGAAAAGTGTCAAAACCGGCCAAAATGTGAGTGTTGATGACCGACACGTAAACACATCACCGGGTTCGTTAACCATGGAAACCACTCCGGGACCCCAAAGCAGTGAGTAATAGTCCACGAGACGGGCCAGAATCGGCCAAAACTGCCAGTGTTGCTTACCGATACGTAAGCGCTTCTTGGGGTTCAACAACTATGGAAATCGCTCTGGCACCCCGAAACAGTGAGTAATAGTCCAAGAACCGGGCCAGAATTGGTCAAAACTGCCAGTGTTGATGACCGACATGTAAACGCACCCAGGGTTCTTTAATCGTGGAAATCACTCTGGGACCCCAAAATAGTGAGTAATAGTCCACGAAACGGGCCAGAATCGGCCAAACCTGCCAGTGTGGATGACCGACAC
>NW_025310814.1:0-615 GCF_018294505.1 Triticum aestivum
GAAGTATCAGGGTTTCATACGGAAACTCGTCTGTTACATAGGGGTTTCATTTTTTTGAACTTATTTGAACTCCATAGTTTTTTTGTGCTCAAAATGCACCATTCAAAGCCACATCATCAATTTTCAACCCTTTCTCACTTCATTTGTTATTTTTCATGCATTTACTGGTTATTTTGAGCCATAAGACCCTCAAATTGAAAAGCATTTCAAATGAACCCTGAAAAGGTTGAAAGTTGGCATGGTATCATCATTTGACCCACATATTATGTGTAAGAAAGTAGAGAGTGTTACGGCAAAAACTGGATGCACTTCGTGTACAAAACGGACAATCTATTTCGAACTATCCGGGTTTCATACGGAAACTTGTCTTTTACAAAGGGATTTCAATATTTTTGAACTTATTTGAACTCCATAGTTTTTCTGTGCTCAAAATGCACCATTCAAAGCGACATCATCAATTTTCAACCCTTTCTGACTTCATTTGTTATTTTTCATGCATTTACTGATTATTTTGAGCTATAAGACCCTGAAATTGGAAAGCATTTCAAATGAACTCTGAAAAGGTTGAAACTTGGCACGTTATCATCATTTGACCCGCATAGCATGTGCAAGAAT
>NW_025310815.1:0-615 GCF_018294505.1 Triticum aestivum
ATCTGTATCCCAGTTTGTGCTAGCCATCTTATGGCAACTTGTTTAACTTATGTCTGTACTCAGATATTGTTACTTCCACTGACTCGTCTATGATCGAGCACTTGTATTCGCGCCCTCGAGGCCCCCGGCTTGTATTATGATGCTTGTATGACTTATTTTTTTTGTAGAGTTGTGTTGTGATATCTTCCCATGAGTCCCTGATCTTGATTGTACACGTTTGCGTGTATGATTAGTGTACGATTGAATCGGGGGCGTCACAAGTTGGTATCAGAGCTGACTTCCTGTAGGAATCCCCCTTCCTAACTCCTTGACCGAAGTCGAGCCTAGTCATTGCAAAACTTATACTAACATGGCTATGTGTCTTACGGACCCACGTCGCCATTGGGTGGTATTAGGATCTTTTATTCCTCGACCTATACTCTGGGACTCTAATCTCTCCCTATTCGAGTTAAATGATTTTGCTAAAAAGAATAACTTTAGGTTCTCGAAAATACTTTCTCCCGGAGAGCCCCTCACTCTAGATGATCGCTTGCTGCACCAGAAGATTCGAAGATACTCTCCGAGGTTTTTCCCGAGACCCTTGTGCTCATCGACTTTACAATCCCCTACCGCCGA
>NW_025310816.1:0-615 GCF_018294505.1 Triticum aestivum
TATGAAAGTTTTTACTAATCTTGAATGCCTAGCATATTAGGATTATTTAAGAAAATTATCATGCTATTTAAGACTCTCAAAATGATATAAGTGAAGCATGAGAGTTCATCTATTTCTATAAAAAAAACCACCATCGTGCTCTAAAAGGATATAAGTGAAGCACTAGAGCAAATGACAAACTACTCTGAAAGATATAAGTGAAGATCAATGAGTAGTCGAATAATTATGCAACTTTGTGAAGACTCTCTAACATTTAATAATTTCAGATCTTGGTATTTTATTCAAATAGCAAGCAAAACAAAAGAAAATAAAATGACGCTCCAAGCAAAACACATATCATGTGGTAAATAAAAATATAGCTCCAAGTAAAGTTACCGATGAACAAAGACGAAAGAGGGGATGCCTTCCGGGGCACCCCCAAGCTTAGGCTCTTGGCTATCATCGAATATTACCTTGGGGTGCCTTGGGCATCCCCAAGCTTAGGCTCTTGCCACTCCTTGTTCCATAATCCATCAAATCTTTACCCAAAACTTGAAAACTTCACAACACACAACTTAAAGTAGAAAATCTCGTGAGCTCCGTTAGCGAAAGAAAACAAAAGACCACTTCAAGGTA
>NW_025310817.1:0-615 GCF_018294505.1 Triticum aestivum
CGCGCAATCGCGCCAGAAGAGTTACTATGATAGTAAGCACCGTGATTTGGCTTTCGAGATCGGAGACCATGTCTACCTACGCGTCTCTCCAATGAAAGGCACTCGTCGCTTCGGTATAAAAGGGAAGCTTGCCCCTAGATACGTGGGTCCTTTCAAGATCATTGGCAAAAGAGGCGACCTCGCCTATCAACTTGAGCTTCCTTCCAACTTCGCGAACGTGCATGATGTGTTCCACGTGTCAAAGCTTCGCAAGTGCTTCAAGACTCCTGAGCGCACTATCAACTTCGAAGAGATTGACCTCCAAGAAGATTTGTCTTATCCTGAGCACCCCGTTGCTATTCTTGAAGAAACTGAGCGCAAGACTCGCAACAAGTCAATCAAATTCCTGAAAGTGAAGTGGTCGCACCATTCCGACCGGGAAGCCACCTGGGAACGCGAGGACCATCTCCGTTCCGATTATCCGGAGTTCTTTCAGTCCTAGATCTCGGGACGAGATCCTCTCGTAGTGGTGGAGTGTTGTAACACCCCGCATGTAACTTTCCATATTTGTAACTCCAACTCTTGCCATTTTCGGCTATGTGTTATGATTTTCCCTCCGTGTTCGGGTTTTTTTTT
>NW_025310818.1:0-615 GCF_018294505.1 Triticum aestivum
TCATCATTTCACCCGCATAGCATGTGTGAAAGAGTAGAAAGGCTCACGGCAAAAACTGGATGCACTTCATGTACAAACTGGACAATCTCTTTCGGAGTATCAGGGTTTCGTACGAGAACTCATCTGTTACACGGGCACTTCAATGTTTTTTAAACTTATTTGAACTCCAGACTTCTTTTGTGTTCAGTATGCAGCTTTCAAAGCGACGTCATCAATTTCCAACAAGTTTTGACATCATTTGTTGTTTTTCAGTCATTTCCCTAATTGTTTAGAGAGCTAAATGACCGTGAAATTGAAAATCACTACAAAATGAACTGTGAAAATGTTGAAACCTGGCATGGTATCATCATTTCACCCGCATAGCATGTGCGAAAGAGTAGAGAGGGTCACAGCAAAAACTGGACGCACTTCGTGTACAAACTGCACAATCTCTTTCGGAGTATCAGGGTTTTGGACGAGAACTCATCTGTTACACGGGCACTTCAATGTTTTTTAAACTTATTTGGACGCCGGACTTCTTTTATGTTTAGTATGCAGCATTCAAAGCGACGTCATCAATTTCCAACATGTTCTGACATCATTTATTGGTTTTCAGTCATTTACCTAATTGTTTAG
>NW_025310819.1:0-615 GCF_018294505.1 Triticum aestivum
GGATTGGTGGTGGATATATGGTGGTGGTATATGGCAGCGGTGGTGGTAGCGGTGGTAGGATACGGATATGGATATGAATCGGTGGTGGTATATGAATCGGTGGTGGTATATGGATACGGATTCGGAGCAGTGGCGGATAAGCGGTGGTGGTAGATGGCAGGGGCGATGATGATGGTGCGGCGGCGGCGTGACAACTTATGACCAGAACTCGAAACTCTAAAAGACTAGACTCTAAGACCAGCAACTAGACACGACGATGCAACCGCAAATTCAACAAAGCAAAAAGATTATGCAAAGGCTCAGATTGGTTCGGATATGATGAACTAACCCTAATTTTTTTTGTGGCTTTTTCGTGGACTGCAGGTATGAAGAACAGACTCGATCTAAACTACGAAAAACTGTAAAATCTCACCGAGCAACCTGGAAATCTGATACCACTTGATAGAGGCTAAGGTGTCCCGTCTTTCGATGAGATGATGGATATCGCTTTGGTGGAAGTCGACTTTGACGATCCGACTACGAACGTGCGAGGACGTCGCGCCTTAGCAATCGCTAAACCAACTCCGAGAGGTTATTGACCACGCCGGAGCACGATCAACCTGACCACGAGGGTCT
>NW_025310820.1:0-615 GCF_018294505.1 Triticum aestivum
CGCCGTTAGATCTAGATCGTAGGGCCTAGATTAGATCGACCGAAGCGGTAGGTTTAGTTTTATAAAACCGGTTTTAGTTCCGGTTTATTTCGGTTTAGTTAGGACCGGCCCGAAGTGATTTAGACCTCGTGCACGTTTTAGTTATTTAACGCCCGGTGCGCTAGATAGGCCCATTAGCGCCCGATCTTTCTTTTAATTTTATTTTTCGTTTCTGTTTTTAACAGAATAGTTTCAGTTTTGTAAAATCCATATCTTTTAATCTACTTAATATTTTTAATTGATTCTTTTTTTTGTTGGTTTGCAAATTAGTTGTAGTTTCTGCAGAAAATATAATTAGTCATGTTAAAATTATTTAAAACTGTTTTCTTTTAGATTTAGACAGAATAGTAAATCTGCTATAAAATGAGTTAGGAATTTTTTTTTTGTGATTCTTTTTGTCACAACTTTGTTTTGACATTGCCAAACCGTAGGAATTTATTTGGGAATTTTTGGATTAATAAAAAAAATTAGTTTTAGACAGAATCCTATTAATCCTAATTAATTAACTAGTTCCTGTTTTCCTAATTAATTAATTAGTAAATTAATTTATTTTTAACTTGTGATTAGTTATTCTAG
>NW_025310821.1:0-615 GCF_018294505.1 Triticum aestivum
GTTTGCAACCGCCTCAACACTTCCAGATTTGTGAGAGGCCGCCTACGCAAGATTTGACGGTATGCTAGCCCCCGGAGGCCGCCGGCCACAGTCGTAGACGTGCGAAGAGCAATCCGCGTAGAGGGAAGTGTTCAGATACTTCTCCATCACAAAAAATTATGAAAAATTACCATCAGTCCTATAGCACATGTGCCCACGTTGTGTAAAAAACTCATTATTTTATCGCGCTCCAAGTATTTAATAATATTCACGCTGCATCGTTACCGCAGAACGTCTACTACCGTTTCATTGCCGTCCGTGAGGGGGGCCACAACCCGGAGATGCGTGCCGCCTCTTCGGACATCCCACAACACCACCCCGCATGTATGAGGGCCCGGTACGACGGTCCGGTGGCATTGCTACCCCCCAGGGCCCCCGTCCCGGCTAACCCTGTAGCGTTTGACCACGGGATCTAGCCCTTTTACTTTGCACGGACGGGCTTTGACCAGTGGACCTCTCCACCCGGTTGTGTTAGGTCGGCCCAGAGGAACACTTTGGAGCAACATCCGGGCCAAACCCACAGCTACATCCACTCCGTGTAGACCCGACGCGTCCGTTTCCCCCCTCCAGGTGCCG
>NW_025310822.1:0-615 GCF_018294505.1 Triticum aestivum
AAAATCACTACAAAATGAACTCTGAAAATGTTGGAACTTGGCATGGTATCATCGTTTCACCCGCATTGCATGTGCAAAAGAGTAGAGAGGGTCACGGCGAAAACTGGACGCACCTCGTGTACAAACTGGACAATCTCTTTCGGAGTATCAAGGTTTCGGACGAGAACTCATCTGTTACACGGGCACTTCAATGTTTTTTAAACTTATTTGAAGTCCAGCCTATTTTTGCGTTCAGTATGCATCATTCAAAGCGACATCATCAATTTCCAACACGTTCTGACATCATTTACTATTTTTTAGTCATTTACCGATTTGTTTAGAGAGCTAAACGACGGTGAAATTTAAAATCACTACAAAATGAACTCCGAAAATGTTGAAACTTGGCATGGTATCATAATTTCACCCGCATAGCATATGCAAAAGAGTAGAGGATGCACCTCGTGTACAAACTGGACAATCTCTTTCAGAGTATCAGGGTTTCGGACGAGAACTCATCTGTTACACGGGCACTTCAATGTTTTTTAAACTTATTTGAACTCTAGCCTATTTTTGCGTTCAGTAT
Organism: Triticum aestivum; assembly: GCF_018294505.1. NCBI lineage: Eukaryota > Viridiplantae > Streptophyta > Magnoliopsida > Poales > Poaceae > Triticum > Triticum aestivum. The sequence goes on from NW_025310822.1 coordinate 563, forward strand.
GCATCATTCAAAGCGACGTCATCAATTTCCAACACGTTCTGACATCATTTGCT
>NW_025310823.1:0-615 GCF_018294505.1 Triticum aestivum
AGATCCTTCCTCCCCTTTGCATCGCCGACATCACCGGCTATGTCGACGGCACCACCCCTACCCCAGATCGCCTCCTCCCGCCTGATGACAAGGGGGAGCGCGCCCCTAATCCGGAGTATGCTACCTGGCTTCGTCAGGATCAAATCATCCTGAGCTACTTGCTCGCCTCGCTCACCGACGATGTGCTTCAGCAGGTCCACCTCTTCGACACCTCCCGTGCCATCTGGGCGCACCTCGAGGAGATGTATGTCACGCACTGCCGCGCCAGCGTGGTGCAGATCAAGATGGACATGATGAACTTCCGCAAGGGCAGCCTCTCCATGGTCGACTACTTCGCCAAGATCCGCTCCAACGCCGATCAGCTCGCTGCTGCGGGCCGTCCCATGCGCGAGGAGGACATCATCACTGCCTTCATCACCGGCCTCGACAGCGACTACGAGACCCTCATCACGGCTATCACGACCCGCATCGACGTCATGACGCTGGGCGAGCTCTGCTCCCATGCCATCTCCTTCGAGCGTCGCCTTGAGTATCACGCGACTCATCTTCAACTCCACACAGGCGGCTCCTCCGCCAACTATGTCGCTCGCGACCACAAAGACAACACCACCAACC
>NW_025310824.1:0-615 GCF_018294505.1 Triticum aestivum
CATGCCAACTTTCAACCTTTTCAGAGTTCATTTGAAATGCTTTTCAATTTTTGGGTCTTATAGCTCAAAATAATTAGTAAATGCATGAAAAATAACAAATGAAGTAAGAAAGGATTGAAAAATGATGATGTGGCTTTGAATGGTGCATTTTGAACACACAAAAAGTCAGGAGTTCAAATAAGGTTTAAAAAATGAAATCCCTTTGTAACAGACGAGTTTCCGGATGAAATCCTGATACTTTGAAAGAGATTGTCCGTTTCGTACACGAAGTGCATCCAGTTTTTGCCGCAACCCTCTCAACTTTCTTGCACATGCTATGTGCATGAAATGATGATATCAAGCCAACTTTCAACCTTTTCAGAGTTCATTTGAAATGCTTTTCAATTTTACGATGTTATAGCTCAAAATAATTAGTAAATGCATGAAAAATAACAAATGAAGTCAGAAAGGATTGAAAAATGATGATGTGGCTTTGAATAATGCATTTTGAACACACAAAAAGTCAGCAGTTCAAATAAGTTTTAAAAAATGAAATCCCTTTGTAACAGACGAGTTTCCGGATGAAATCCTGATACTTTGAAAGAGATTGTCCGTTTTGTACACGAAGTGCATCCA
>NW_025310825.1:0-615 GCF_018294505.1 Triticum aestivum
AAAAATAAATGAAAAACTAAAAATGCCAAAACAAATTTTCGCCGTCTTAATAAGATATTTAGAACAAGATGAACATTTTCTTGGCCCTAAAATGCAATCTTGAAAAACGTGCAATTTTTCTAATTCAAATAAAATAGCCATAAACTACGAATAAAATTCAAATATTTGATTTTAATATTTTCCTCGAATATTTCATTTATTTTGGAGAAGTAATATTATCTCCTCTGATATATTTTAATATGAAATATTTTCGAAGGGAAAATAATTAAAACCCAAAATCCTCGTTTCAATATTTGATAGAATTCGAATATGAGAACAGTGAAATCCCCAACTCTCTCCGAGGGTCCTTGAGTTGCTTAGAATTTCAAGGATCACAAAACGAAATGCGGCAAAATATGATATGGAGGTATGATCTATGTAATACATTCCAAATTGGAAATTTGGGATGTTACAACAATGATGTAGAGATTGAACCTGTTGTTGATCTTGATAACCCACAATCAAAGAATCAATGTTATGATAAGAGAGAATTTGTTGCTAGAAAGCACGGTAAGGATAGAGAACCATGGGTTCAGAAACCCATGCCTTTTCCTCCTAAAGCATCCAAGAAAAAGG
>NW_025310826.1:0-615 GCF_018294505.1 Triticum aestivum
TTAAGGCACCGAAGCAGCGTCCACCCCGACAGGACCCTGGTCTGCCTGGTGCGCCTACATTTGAGAATGCAAACGAATCTTCTTTCATTTGCAAACGAATCTGTATGTATTACCATGCCCGTGTTTTCCTTGCAATAATTAGTCATTCGAAATGAGATACTCCATCCGTTCACTTTTGTAAGTCGTTTCAGACAACTTAAAATGAATTGTTTTGCACATTGTCTGAAATGTCTTCAAGGTCTTATAAAAGTGAACAGAGGGAGTACTATAAATTAATTAATGAGGAGTTATTTGAAAAAAAATCGAAACGGTACCCACGCTAACGTGGATTAGAGTGTGTGTCACATAATTAGTTATTTGAATTAGAGTGTGTGTCACGTAGTTAGTTATTTGAATTAGAGTGTGTGTCACGTAGAGATCTCCAATTCTAACGTGGATTTCGCATTTCACTGTATCCACGCTACTTTTTTAATACAAATTCATATGTATATGATGAACACCATGGTAGTGAGAAAACTTTTGGATGGATTCAAACATATGACCTACAAAATAGCACAACAAACTGAGTCAATGTCAACTTTTCGAAACTTAGTATGGCACGAATTCGAAATAATT
>NW_025310827.1:0-615 GCF_018294505.1 Triticum aestivum
GATTTTCAATTTCACGGTCATTTAGCTCTCTAAACAAATAGGTAAATGACTGAAAAATAGCAAATGATGTTAGAAAGTGTTGAAAATTGATGACATCTCTTTGAATGGTGCATAGGAACGCAAAAAAAATGTCTGGAGTTCAAATAAGTTTAAAAAATAGAAGTGCCCGTGTAACAGATGAGTTCTCGTCCGAAACCCTGATACTCCGAAAGAGATTGTCCTGTTTGTACAAGAAGTGTGTCTAGTTTTTGCCGTAACCATCTACTCTTTTGCACGTGCCATGTGGGTGAAATGATGATACCATGCCAAGTTTCAACCTTTTCAGAGTTCATTTTGTAGTGATTTTCAATTTCACGGTCATTTAGCTCTCTTCAGAAATCGGTAAATGACTGAAAATAACAAATGATGTTAGAAAGTGTTGAAAATTTATGACGTCGCTTTGAATGGTGCATAGGAATGCAAAAAAGTCTGGAGTTCAAATAAGTTAAAAAAGTGAAGTGCCCGTGTAACAAATGAGTTGTCGTCTGAAACCCTGATACTGCGAAAGAGATTGCCCAGTTTGTACATGAAGTGCATCCAGTTTCTGCCATAACCCTCTCTACTCTTTTTCGCATG
>NW_025310828.1:0-615 GCF_018294505.1 Triticum aestivum
AGGGGGAGAGGGAAGGGGGGATCGGGCGAAGGGGGGATCGGGCGAAGGGGGATCGGGCCACAATACTAATGGCGCACCTCACTGTGGTGCGCCATTAGCATGTCCATACTAATGGCGCACCTCACCGTGGTGCGCCATTAGTACTTTTTTTTATTTCAACTCGAGCCAAAAGGTTATGTACTACCAGAACCTATCCACGTCAAGCCCACTCTACTAGCTCGACTGGTCAGCAGCCAGTTCTCACACCAGGAGGTCCTGGGTTCGACTCCCAGGCTCCACAAATTTTTTTTATCATTTAAAAAGCTGTTTGATACTTATTTATGTTTAAATATGTTCAAACTTGTTTAAATAATAACAGTAATATTTTTTTATAAGACAGTAGCATTTAAAAAGCTGTTTGATACTTTTTTTTATAAGACGGTGCGCGCGGTGCGGGGGGTCGGCGGCGGCGGTTGAGTAGGCCGGGGAATCGAGGGTGCGGTGGGTCGGCGGCAGCGGCCGGTGGACTTGGGGGGTGCTCGGCGCCGAGGGGGACCGGATCTGGCGAGGTGGGATAGCGGTCGAGATGGAGGGGGATCGAGGTGGGCTCCACAAATTTTTTTTTAGCATTTAAAA
>NW_025310829.1:0-615 GCF_018294505.1 Triticum aestivum
TGTTGGAAATTGATGACGTCGCTTTGAGAGATGCATACTGAACGCAAAAATAGGCTGGAGTTCAAAAAAGTTTAAAAACCATTGAAGTGCCCGTGTAACAGATGAGTTCTCGTCCGAAACCCTAATATTCCGAAAGAGATTGTCCAGTTTGTACACGAGGTTCGTCCAGTTTTCTCCGTGACCCTCTCTACTCTTTTGCACATGCTATGCGGGTGAAATGATGATACCATGCCAATTTCCAACATTTTAAGAGTTCATTTTGTAGTGATTTTCAATTTCACCGTCATTTAGCTCTCTAAAAAAATCTGTAAATAACTGGAAAACAGCAAATGATGTCAGAACGTGTTGGAAATTTATGACGTTGCTTTGAATGATGCATACTGAACGCAAAAATAGGCTGGAGATCAAATAAGTTTAAAAAATATTGAAGTGCCCGTGTAACAGATGAGTTCTCGTCCGAAACCTTGATACTCCGAAAGAGATTGTCCAGTTTGTACACGAGGTGCGTCCAGTTTTCGCCGTGAGCCTCTCTACTCTTTTGCACATGCTATGCTGGTGAAATGATGATACCATGCCAAGTTCCAACATTTTCAGATTTCATTTTGTAGTGATTTT
>NW_025310830.1:0-614 GCF_018294505.1 Triticum aestivum
AAACAGTTAGTAATAGTCCATGAAACGGGCCAGAATCGGCCAAAACTGCCAGTGTTGATCACCGACATGTAAGCGCACCTTGGGGTTCAATAACTATCGAAATTGCTTCGGGACCTCAAAACAGTGACTAATAATCCAAGAAACGGGCCAGAATCGGCCAAAACTGCGAGTGTTGATGACCACCATATAAGTGCACCTTGGGGTTCAATAACTATGGAAACTGCTTCAGGACCTCAAAACAGTGAGTAATAATCCAAGAAACGGGCCAGAATCAGCCAAAACTGCGAGTGTTGATGACCGACACGTAAACGCACCCCAGGGTTCGTTAATCGTGGAAATCACTCCATGAAACAGGCCAGAATCGGCCAAAACTGTGAGTGTTGATGACCGACACATAAATGCACCCCAAGATTCATTAATCATGGAAATCACTCCATGACCCCAAAACAGTGAGTAATATTCCATGAAATGGGCGAGAATCGTCCAAAACTGCCAGTGTTGATGACCGACATGTACGCGCACCTTGGGGTTCAATAACTATGGAAATCGCTTTAGGACCTCAAAACAATGAGTAATAATCCAAGAAACGGGCTAGAATCGGCCAAAACTCCGAG
>NW_025310831.1:0-614 GCF_018294505.1 Triticum aestivum
TCATCCACATAGCATGTGCAAGAAAGTTGAGAGGGTTACGGCAAAAACTTGATGCACTTCGTGTACAAAACGGACAATCTCTTCCAAAGTATCAGGATTTCATACGGAAACTCGTCTGTTACAAAGGGATTTCATTTTTTAAAACTTGTTTGAACTCCTGACTTTTTGTGTGTTCAAAATGCACCATTCAATGCCACATCATCATTTTTTCAATCCTTTCTGACTTCATTTGTTATTTTTCATGCATTTACTAATTATTTTGAGCTATAAGACCCTAAAATTGAAAAGCATTTCAAATGAACTCCGAAAAGGTTGAAAGTTGGCATGATATCATCATTTCTTCCACATAGCATGTGCAAGAAAGTTGAGAGGGTTACGGCAAAAACTGGATGCACTTCGTGTACAAAACGGACAATCTCTTCCAAAGTATCAGGATTTCATACGGAAACTCGTCTGTCACAAAGGGAATTCAATTTTTTAAACTTATTTGAACTCCTGACTTTTTGTGTGTTCAAAATGCACCATTCAAAGCCACATCATCATTTTTCAATCCTTTCTGACTTCATTTGTTATTTTTCATGCATTAACTAACTATTTTGAGCAATAAGACCCTA
>NW_025310832.1:0-614 GCF_018294505.1 Triticum aestivum
TCATCATTTTTCAACCCATTCTGACTTCATTTGTTATTTTTCATGCATTTACTAATTATTTTCAGCTATAAGACCCTAAAATTGAAAAGCATTTCAAATGAACCCTGAAAAGGTTGAAAGTTGGCATGATATCATCATTTCATCCACATAGCATGTGCAATAGAGTTGAGAGGGTTACGGCAAAAACTGGATGCACTTCATGTACAAAACGGACAATCTCTTTCAAAGTATCAGGATTTCATACGGAAACTCGTCTGTGACAAAGGATTTCATTTTTTAAACTTATTTGAACTCCTGACTTTTTGTGTGTTCAAAATGCACCATTCAAAGCTAGATCATCATTTTTCAATCCTTTCTGACTTCATTTGTTATTTTTCATGCATTTACTAATTATTTTGAGCTATAAGACCCTAAAATTGAAAAGCATTTCAAATGAACTCTGAAAAGGTTGAAAGTTGGCATGATATCATCATTTCATCCACATAGCATGTGCGAGAAAGTTGAGAGGGTTACGGCAAAAACTGGATGCACTTCATGTACAAAACGGACAATATCTTTCAAAGTATCAGGATTTCATCCGGAAACTCGTCTGTTACAAAGGGATTTCATTTTTT
>NW_025310833.1:0-614 GCF_018294505.1 Triticum aestivum
TTCATTTCAAATGCTTTTCAATTTCATGGTCTTATAGCTCAAAATAATCAGTAAATGCATGAAAAGTAACAAATGAAGTTGGAAAGGGTTGTAAATTAATGATGTGGCTTTGAATGGTGCATTTTGACATAGAAAAACTATGGAGTTCAAATAAGTTCAAAAAAATGAAATCCCTTTGTAATAGACGAGTTTCCGTATGAAACCCTAATACTTCGAAGGTGATTGTCTGTTTTGTACACGAAGTGCATCCAGTTTTTGCCGTAAGCCTCTGTACTTTCTTGCACATGCTATGTGGGTGAAATGATGATACCATGACAACTTGGAACCTTTTCAGAGTTCATTTCAAATGCTTTTCAATTTCATGGTCTTATAGCTCAAAATAATCAGTAGATGCATGCAAAATAACAAATGAAGTTGGAAAGGGTTGTAAAATGATGATGTGGCTTTGAATGGTGCATTTTGAACATAGAAAAATTATGGATCTCAAATAAGTTCAAAAAAATGAAATCCCTTTGTAACAGACGAGTTTCCGTATGAAACCCTGATACGTCGAAGGAGATTGTTTGTTTTGTACATGAAGTGCATCCAGTTTTTGCCGTAAGCCTCTGTGCTTT
>NW_025310834.1:0-614 GCF_018294505.1 Triticum aestivum
GTCGGCGCGGCGTCCGGGCGGCGTCCGGGCGGCGAGGACAGGGCGAGGGAGGGAGAGGGCGAGGGCGAGGGCGAGGGCGAGGGCAGTGGCGGCGGCGGCGGTAGATCGAGAGGGAGAGAACTGGCGAGGGGAATCGGGCGAAGGGGGATCGGGCGAAGGGGGGATCGGGCGAAGGGGGGCCACAATACTAATGGCGCACCTCACCATGGTGCGCCATTAGCATGTCCATACTAATGGCGCACCTCACCGTGGTGCGCCATTAGTATTTTTTTTATTTCAACTCGAGCCAAAAGGTTATGTAGTACCAGAACCTATCTATGTCAAGCCCACTCTACTAGCTCGACTAGTCAGCAGCCAGTTCTCACACCAGGAGGTCCTGGGTTCGACTCCCAGGCTCCACAAAAAAATTTTTAGCATTTAAAAAGCTGTTTGATACTTATTTATGTTTAAATATGTTCAAACTTGTTTAAATAATAACAGTAATATTTTTTTATAAGACAGTAGCATTTAAAAAGCTGTTTGATACTAATTTTTTTATAAGACGGTGCCCGGGGTGCGGGGGGTCGGCGGCGGCGGTTGAGTAGGGGAATCGAGGGTGCGGGGGGTCGGCGGCG
>NW_025310835.1:0-614 GCF_018294505.1 Triticum aestivum
CAGAGTTCATTTTGTAGTGATTTTCAATTTCACCGTCATTTAGCTCTCTAAACAAATCGGTAAATGACTGAAAAATAGCAAATGATGTCAGAACGTGTTGGAAATTGATGACGTCGCTTTGAATGATGCATACTGAATGCAAAAATAGGCTGGAGTTCAAATAAGTTTAAAAAACATTGAAGTGCCCGTGTCACAGGTGAGTTCTTGTCCGAAACCCTGATACTCCAAAAGAGATTGTCGAGTTTGTACACGAGGTGCGTCCAGTTTTTGCCGTGACCCTCTCTATTCTTTTGCACATGCTATGCGGGCGAAATGATGATTCCATGCCAAGTTCCAACATTTTCAGAGTTCATTTTGTAGTGATTTTCAATTTCACCGTCATTTAGCTCTCTAAACAAATCGGTAAATGACTGAAAAACAGCAAATGATGTCAGAACGTGTTGGAAAGTGATGCCGTCGCTTTGAATGATGCATACTGAATGAAAAATAGGCTGGAGTTCAAATAAGTTTAAAAAACATTGAAGTGCCCATGTAACAGATGAGTTCTCGTCCGAAACCCTGATGCTCCGAAAGAGATTGTCCAGTTTGTACACGAGGTGCGTCCAGTTTTCGCC
>NW_025310836.1:0-614 GCF_018294505.1 Triticum aestivum
CGGGCCAGAATCGGCCAAAACTGTCAATGTTGATGACCTACATGTAAGCGCACCTTATTGTTCAACAAGCATGGAAATCACTTCGGGACCCCAAAACGATGAGTAATAGTCCACGAAACGGGTCAGAATTGACAGAAACCGCGAGTGTTGATGACCGACGCGTAAATGCACCCTGGGGTTCTCTAATCGTGGAAGTCACTTCGGGACCCCAAAACAGTTAGTAATAGTCGACAAAACGGGCTAGAATCGGCCAAAACTGTCAGTGCCGATGACCAACATGTGAGCGCACCTTGTTTTTCAACAAGCATGGAAATCACTTCGGGACCCCAAAACGGTGAGTAATAGTCCACGAAACGGGTCAGAATCGACAAAAACAACGAGTGTTGATGACCGACACGTTAACGCACCACAGGGTTCGTTAATCGTGGAAATCACTCCGGGCCCCCAAAACAGTGAGTATTAGTCCTCGAAATGGGCCAGAATCGGCCAAAACTGCTAGTGTTGATGACCGACACGTAATAGCACCCCAGGGTTCATTAATCATGGAAGTCACTCCGAGACCCCAAAATAGTGAGTAATAGTCCACGGAATGGGCCAGAATCGGCCAAAACTGT
>NW_025310837.1:0-614 GCF_018294505.1 Triticum aestivum
ATATATATATATATATATATATATATATATATATATATATATGTTCCTATTTTGTATACACACTTAGCCATTATTATGCATGGGTCCAATGATGTGTAATATATATGTTCCTATTTTGCATACATATTTAACCGTCAAATGATGCAATATATATCGCCCTCCCTTCGTTCACTGCCCTCGGGAAATAAAAGTTGGATAAAATAAAGGAAAACTGGCAGTAGCGACGGTAGTAGCAGCGTGTTTTGCATAAACCGCTGCAGCTACTGAATTTAGTAGTAGCGCATTTTGCCTAAACCGCTACAGCTACTGATGTTAGTAGCAGTGCGTTTTGACATAATGCGCTACTGCTACGTCCACTTAACCCAAAATTCTCACTTGCCCTGCTTCATCCCATCTTTCCCCCCCAAATCCCCACTCTCTCTCCCCCGTCGCACCGCCGTGCTCGATCCGGCCCCGGCACTCGCCCCCGACTCCGCCGGTGCCGGCGCTAGCCCCCGACCCCGGCGCTCGCCCCCGTCCCGGCCCTCGACCCCGACCCCGGCGCCGACGCTAGCCCCTGACCCCGGCGCTCGCCCCCGACCCGTACGGCCCTCGCCCCCGACTCCGGCGCCGGC
>NW_025310838.1:0-614 GCF_018294505.1 Triticum aestivum
TTATTGACCGGAGAGCCGTCTCGGTCATGTCTGCATGTCTCCCGAACCCGTAGGGTCTACACACTTAAGGTTCGGTGACGCTAGGGTTGTATGAATATGAGTATGCAGCAAACCGAATGTTGTTCAGAGTCCCGGATGAGATCCCGGACGTCACGAGGAGTTCCGGAATGGTCCGGAGGTAAAGAATTATATATAGGAAGTGCTGTTTCGGCCATCGGGAAAGTTTCGGGGTCACCCGGTATTGTAACGGGACCACCGGAAGGGTCCCGGGGGTCCATCGGGTGGGGCCACCTATCTCGGAGGGCCCCGTGGGCTGAAGTGGGAGGGGAACCATCCCCTAGTGGGCTGGTGCACCCCCCCCCCTTGGGCCCCCCCTGAGCCTAGGGTTGGAAACCCTAGGTGGGGGGCGCACCACTTGCCTTGGGGGGCACTCCACCCCCCCTGGCCGCCGCCCCCTTGGGAGATTGCATCTCCCACGGCCGGCGCCCGCCCCCCCCCCCTGGGGGCCTATATAAAGGAGGGCAGGGGGAGGGCAACCGCACCCTGTGCATTGGCGCCTCCCTCCCCCTGCTACACCTCGTCCTCCTCCCGCAGCAGCTTGGCAAAGCCCTACC
>NW_025310839.1:0-614 GCF_018294505.1 Triticum aestivum
CAATCTCTTTTGGAGTATAAAGGTTTTGGACGAGAACTCATCTGTTACACTGGCACTTCATTTTTTTAAACTTATTACAACTCCAGACTTTTTTGCATTCCGTACACACCATTCAAAGCAACGTCATAAATTTTCAACACTTTCTGACATCATTTGCTATTTTTCACTCACTTACCGATTTGTTTAGAGAGCTAAATGACCGTGAAATTGAAAATCACTACAAAATGAACTCTGAAAATGTCGAAACTTGGCATGGTATCATCATTTCACCCACATAGCATGTGCAAAAGAGTAGAGAGGGTTACGGCAAAAACTGGACGCACTTCATGTACAAACTGGACAATCTCTTTTGGAGTATCAGGGTTTCGGACGAGAACTCATCTGTTACACTGGCACTTCATTTTTTTAAACTTATTACAACTCCAGACTTTTTTTGCGCTCCGTACGCACCATTCAAAGCGACGTCATCAATTTTCAGCACTTTCTGACATCATTTGCTATTTTTCAGTCATTTACCGATTTGTTTAGAGAGCTAAATGACCGTGAAATTGAAAATCACTGCGAAATGAACTCTGAAAATGTCGAAACTTAGCATGGTGTCATCATTTCACCCA
>NW_025310840.1:0-614 GCF_018294505.1 Triticum aestivum
TGAAGATTTCTTCTTCTTCTTGTCATCAGAATCATATTCCTTGCTCTTCTTCTTCTTCTTCTCATTGTCCCACTGTGGACACTCAGAGATATAGTGTCCAGGTTTCTTGCACTTGTGACATGTTCTCTTCTTGTAGTCATGAGTGGAAGCTTCATCATTTCTTGAGCTGGATCGTGAAGACTTTTTGAAGCCCTTCTTCTTAGTGAACTTCTGGAACTTCTTCACAAGCATAGCAAGTTCCTTTAAAATGTCTTCAGGATCATCAGAACTGCAGTCAGATTCTTCTTCAGATGAGGAAACAACTTTTGCCTTCAAAGCGCGAGTTCGGCCATAGTTGGGACCATAGATATCTCTTTTCTCAGATAGCTGGAACTCATGTGTGTTGAGCCTCTCAAGTATATCAGACAGATCGAGTGTCTTGAAGTCAGGGCGTTCTTGTATCATGAGGGCAAGATTGTCAAAGGAGCTGTCAAGTGATCTCAGTAGTTGTTGGGGAACGTAGCAGAAATTCAAAATTTTCTACGCATCACCAAGATCAATCTATGGAGTAATCTAGCAACGAGGGGAAGGAGAGTGCATCTACATACCATTGTAGATCGCTAAGCGGAAGCATT
>NW_025310841.1:0-614 GCF_018294505.1 Triticum aestivum
CAAAAATTGGATGCACTTCGTGTACAAAATGGACAATCTCTTTCGAAGTATCAGGGTTACATACGGAAACTCGTCTGTTACAAAGGGATTTCATTTTTTTAAACTTATTTGAACTCCTGACTTTTTGTGTGTTCAAAATGCACCATTCAAAGCCACATCATCAATTTTTAACCCTTTCTGACTTCATTTGTTATTTTTCATGCATTTACTGCTTATTTTGAGCTATAAGACCCTGAAATTGAAAAGCATTTCAAATGAACTCTGAAAAGGTTGAAAGGTTGCATGGTATCGTCATTTCACCCACATAGCATGTGCAAGAAAGTAGAGAGGGTTACGGCAAAAATTGGATGCACTTCGTGTACAAAATGGACAATCTCTTTCGAAGTATCAGGGTTACATACGGAAACTCGTCTGTTACAAAGGGATTTCATTTTTTTAAACTTATTTGAACTCCTGACTTTTTGTGTGTTCAAAATGCACCATTCAAAGCCACATCATCAATTTTTAACCCTTTCTGACTTCATTTGTTATTTTTCATGCATTTACTGCTTATTTTGAGCTATAAGACCCTGAAATTGAAAAGCATTTCAAATGAACTCTGAAAAGGTTGAAAG
>NW_025310842.1:0-614 GCF_018294505.1 Triticum aestivum
AATGCACGAAACCGCAAGTAATAGTCCATGAAATGAGAATCGCTTTGGGACCCCAAAATGGTGAGTAATAGTCCATGAAACGGGCCAGAATCGGCCAAAACCAAGAGTGTTGGCGATAGGCACGTAAACGCACCCGGGGTTCGACAACCATGGAAATCACTCCGGGACCCCAAAACAGTGAGCAATAGTCCATGAAACGGGCCAGAATCGACCAAAATTGCGAGTGTTGATGACCAACACGTAAGCACACCTTGGAGTTCGACAACCATGGAAATCGCTTTGGGACCCCAAAACGGTGAGTAATAGTCCATGAAATGGGCCAGAATCGGCCAAAACTGCGAGTGTTGATGACCAACACGTAAGCACATCTTGGGGTTCAACAACTATGAAAATCGCTTCGGGACCCCAAAACGTTGAGTAATTGTCCACGAAACAGGTCAGAATTGGACAAAGCTGTGAGAGTTGACGACGGACACATAAACGCGTCCCGGGGTTCATCAATCGTGGAAATCACTTTGGGTCCCCAACACACTGAGTAATAGTGCACGAAACGGACAAGAATCGGCCAAATATGTGAGTGTTGATGACCAACATGTAAACGCACCCCGGGGTTC
>NW_025310843.1:0-614 GCF_018294505.1 Triticum aestivum
TTCGCACATGCTATATGGGTGAAATGATGATACCATGCCAAGTTTCAACATTTTCAGAATTCATTTTGAAGTGATTTTCAATTTCACGGTCATTTAGCTCTCTAAACAATTAGGTAAATGACCAAAAAACAACAAATGATGTCAGAACATGTTGGAAATTGATGATGTCACTTTGAATGCTGCATACTGAACACGAAAGAAGTCCGGAGTTCAAATAAGTTTAAAAACCATTGAAGTGCCCGTGTAACAGATAAGTTCTCGTCCGAAACCCTGAGACTCCGAAAGAGTTTGTCCAGTTTGCACACGAAGTGCGTCCAGTTTTTTTGTGACCCTCTCTACTCTTTCGCACATGCTATGCATGTGAAATGATGATACGATGCCAAGTTTCAACATTTTCAGAATTCATTTTGTAGTGATTTTCAATTTCACGGTCATTTACCTCTGTAAACAATTAGGTAAATGACCGAAAAACAACAAAAGATGTCAGAACATGTTGGAAATTGATGATGTCGCTTTGGATGCTGCATACTGAACACGAAAGAAGTCCGGAGTTCAAATAAGTTTAAAAAACATTGATGTGCTCGTGTAACAGATGAGTTCTCGTCCGAAACCCT
>NW_025310844.1:0-614 GCF_018294505.1 Triticum aestivum
CAAATGGAGATTGGGTTGTTTACATTGGGTCCAACTGCGAGTGGGAACTTGTGAATGTGTACACTCGTGACCGGGTTCCACTTCCAAAAATCACAGCAGACTGCCCAGAGGTTGAGCACACCGGTATTGTACGCACGTTCAAATACAATCATGGTGACTGTCTTCTACGAAAGATAGCAATTTCTCGAGTCCCCAACCGCTCTTGGAATTACAACAACTATGAAGTTGTTGCTATCTTCGACAAGCTTGTTGCCATCGTCAGTGGGTTGACTGGATGGATATTGCTCAAAAATCAGTTTCTGTACACGGATGAGTACTGTGATGCAATTGAATACGAGGGCCTTGTGTTTGCTTCCACCACTCGTGGCACTGTTTTTGCATGGCATCCTCGTTGTTTCGGTACGTTTGTCTTCCACCGTAATTATAATTGTTTCATCCACATGCATGCGGGTTAGCAAGGCTGGTCATAGTGGGGAGTAACTTAGACTAGTAACATGCATATGTTACTAATTTATGTTACTACCTCTGTAGTGCATAGTATCTTAGATTAGTATCATATGTGGTCTCATTTATTGCCATGCATGACACATAGTAGCATTACATTTATTATGTTA
>NW_025310845.1:0-614 GCF_018294505.1 Triticum aestivum
TCACCGTGACCCTCTCTACTCTTTTGCACATCTTATGCGGGTGAAATGATGATACCAGGCCAAGTTCCAACATTTTCAGAGTTCATTTTGTAGTGATTTTAAATTTCACCGTCATTTAGCTCTCTAAACAAATCGGTAAATGACTGAAAAACAGCAAATGATGTCAGAACGCGTTGGAAATTGATGACGTCGCTTTGAATGATGCATGCTGAACGCAAAAATATGCTGGAGTTCAAAAAAGTTTAACAAACATTGAAGTGCTCGTGTAGCAGATGAGTTCTCGTCCGAAACCCTGATACTCCGAAAGAGATTTTCCAGTTTGTACACGAGGTGCGTCCAGTTTTTGCCGTGACCCTCTCTACTCTTTTGCACATGCTATGCGGGTGAAATGATGATACCATGCCAAGTTCCAACATTTTCAGAGTTCATTTTGTAGTGAATTTTTCAATTTCACCGTCATTTAGCTCTCTAAACAAATCGGTAATTGACTGAAAAACAGCAAATGATGTCAGAACGTGTTGGAAATTGAAGATGTCGCTTTGAATGATGCATGCTGAACACAAAAATAGGCTGGAGTTCAAAAAAGTTTAAAAATCATTGAAGTGCCCATGTAA
>NW_025310846.1:0-614 GCF_018294505.1 Triticum aestivum
CAAAAAGTCAGGAGTTCAAATATGTTTAAAAAAATGAAATCCCTTTGTAACAGACGAGTTTCCGTATGTAACCCTGATACTTCGAAAGAGATTGTCCATTTTGTACACGCAGTGCATCCAATTTTTGCCGTAACCCTCTCAACTTTCTTGCATATGCTATGTGGATGAAATGATGATACCATGCCAACTTTGAACCTTTTCAGAGTTCATTTGAAATGCTTTTCAATTCCAGGGTCTTATAGCTCAAAATAAGCAGTAAATGCATGAAAAATAACAAATCAAGTCAGAAAGGGTTGAAAATTGATGATGTGGCTTTGAATAGTGCATTTTGAACACACAAAAAGTCTGGAGTTCAAATAAGTTCAAAAATTGAAATCCCTTTGTAACAGATAAGTTTCCGTATGAAACCCTGATACTTCGAATGAGATTGTCCATTTTGTACACGAAGTGCATCTAATTTTTGTCGTAACCCTCCCTACTTTCTTTCACATGCTATGTGGATGAAATGATGATACCATGCCAACTTTCAACCTTTTCAGAGTTCATTTGAAATGCTTTTCAATTTCAGGGTCTTATAGCTCAAAATAAGCAGTAAATGCATGAAAAATAACAAA
>NW_025310847.1:0-614 GCF_018294505.1 Triticum aestivum
AGATCTCATACGGAGATGTTTAGTGAAGTAGAATGGAAAAAATCGAATGCAACTACACAAGAACTAGTCTGTAACTGTCGTTCGGAATCTGTTTTGCGCAGTGTTAACTGAAACATGGATATCTGACTCATAAGGAGTCCGTTTTTGCTCCACAAGTAGTCAAAACATTTTTGACGACCAGATGCTTCAAATGATTCTTCCATACGGAACTTTTGGAGAACTTTTCTTAAGGAGTTCGTTCAGAAACTTGTATAGAAACTTTCTTAATGAGCACTCGACAAACGCATTTCGAGAACATACACAAAGTCCCAGCTATGGACCTAGTGCATCATCATAACTGAGGTCTCTTGCATTTCCCTACAAGTAATTGGATATCACATGGAGATGTTTAGTGAAGTAGAATGGAAAAAATCGAATGCAACTACACAAGAACTAGTGTGTAACTGTCGTTCGGAATCAGTTTTGCGCAGTGTTAACTGAAACATGGATATCTGACTCATAAGGAGTCCGTTTTGGCTCCAAAACTAGTCAAAACGTTTGTGACAACCAGATGCTTCAAAGGATTCATTCATAGGGAATTTGGGAGAAGTTTTCTTAATGAGTTCGTTCAAAAC
>NW_025310848.1:0-614 GCF_018294505.1 Triticum aestivum
ATTTGGGGGTTCTGGCCAGGGTGGTTCTCCGCCGTAGCTGGGGTCTGGGCGGTTCCGCAAGACGAAGGGGAGTTGGGTCGTGGTGCCGGAAGGGTGGGGAAAGCTCTGCTTGCGACGAATTGAACCAGAGCGTGGCGGCGGCCGAATCGGTCGGAGGCGAGGAAGAAGGCCTCCCGCCGATGCTTGCTGGACGTGGGGCGCGCCAGAGTGGTGGTGCGAGGCTGCGTGAGGTTCGAACGTGCTCGGGGCCCCTTTTATAGCACGGTTAGGTCGGTCCCGAGGCGACCGGAGATAAGAACGGCGGCGAACCACGTCTCTGTTGTTGCAGGGCGACATGGCGTCGACGAGCGCTTGCAGACGAGCATGAGGATAAGCATGGACTGCTCCAGGGGGCAGCTGGTGCACGGCTGTGGCTCAGGCGGCGCCGACCGTGGCAGGAGTGCACTGCGGACGCCGGCGTGCCGCCAAGCAGGCTCTGGCAACGGCCCTGTAGGGCACCAAGGCAACTTGGAGCGTTCAGGGCACCAGGGCAACTTGGAGGGCGGGGCGCGACTCTGCAGGCGAGCAAGGGCCAGGGGCGCGATGCGGCGGCTCGGTGCACGCTCGTGCAAAAC
>NW_025310849.1:0-614 GCF_018294505.1 Triticum aestivum
GGCTTCTTGCCCTGGGACCTCTTCATGCTCCTTCCGGCGTCGGCCTGCCGACCTGTTTAAAGACCCAGCATTCTCCGTTCGTATGATTGGCTGCCGCTCCTGGTGTACCATGTATTTGGCATGGGCGGTCAAGTATGAGGTTCAGGCTTGAGGGGCCCGAATTAAGATGTTGAAGCATCTTCTCCCGCTCAGCGGGTGGAGGACTACGGGCTCCTGTGCTGATCGCCGTTTCCTGGGCGTCATTCTTTGTCTTGGGACGCCTATATTTGTTGCACCAAGGTTTGCGGACCCTATTCTTGTCTGCGGATGCGCCCGGGGTGCTTGCTATGTTGTTGGTATGTAATGCTGGTCTTGCGCGCAGCCCCTTGCCGCAGTGTGCTATCGGCGGGGTGTAGGCATGCGTTTGATGTTTAGTGCCGCCTCCTCGAATTGAGGTAGTATCCTGCGCTTTGGGTAGTATTTTGTTCGGCGCTTGAGTCTGTATTCCTCGACTGCCCAGGCCTTAGTCCGTCTGTCTGCAAGCAGATCCTGATCAACTTGGAGCTGCTGCTGCTTCTTTTCCAAGCTTCTTGCAGTGGCTATAAGACAGCGCTTGAAGCGCTCCTGCTTTATGG
>NW_025310850.1:0-614 GCF_018294505.1 Triticum aestivum
AATTATGGTTTGTTGTGTTCGGCCTAAACTTGGTCAAACTTTAAAAAGTTTGACTTCAGTCAAATCTAATATGCAGAGTAAATAAAAATGGAGGGCTACTACGTCCATCCGTGTTTTTAGTCCACACCATTTTTTTAATCAAAGTTAATAGCTGGACAAATAAAATTACAGGGGAGCTGAAGACAAATTTGTGAGAAGGCTTAGAAATCAATACAAAACTTATGCTCTTAGTACCAACATCGATCCTTCTTCGAGGAAACATTTGGTTCATAGCCAATTGTGTGATAAAATTGCACCAACGTGAAAGACGACTGGGTCTCCGATGCAACCAAGGTGAACTGATGAAGGATATCATCTTTGTGGGTAACAAGCAAAGAGCACTGATGGAAGACAACTTGTTTTTCATTGAAAATCGATCAGCTTCACCAACCGATGCAACCATGAGGCGCAACCATGAGCATCGATAGGTCATCGTGGTGATGCATCATCCATTTGGCATCAAGTTTGGCTGAGGCACCTATGAAGTTCGACAAATCCTCACTGTGGTTTGTTTCTTCTCAGTAATCAAGCTCGAGGAAGGTAGAACCACGTGGTAGAGGACAGTAAGGTGGAAC
>NW_025310851.1:0-614 GCF_018294505.1 Triticum aestivum
TGGACGTGACATGTTGCGAACGTATCCTTTGATGACACCATTCATCCTTTCGAACGGCATCATGCTGTGCAGGAACGTCGGCCCGAGTTGGATGATATCCTCCACTATATGGACCAGCAGATGCACCATAACGTCGAAGAATGCGGGCGGGAAGTACATCTCAAGCTCGCATAGTATCACCACGATCTCTTCCTGTAGCCTTCTGAGTTGCCTCACGATAATCGACTTCCGAGAGATGACGTCGAAGAAGTTGCATAGGCCAAATAGCGTTTCACGGACGTGCGCATCCATGATCCCACGGATTGCAACTGGAAGTATCCGCGTCATCAGCACGTGACAGTCGTGAGACTTCATCCCGCTGAACTTCTGCTTCGCTGGGTCTAGGTATCTGCTTATCTTCCCCGCGTAACCGTAAGGAAGTTTTACTCCTAGGAGGCAGGTGAAAAACTGCTCGATCTCCTCCTGACTTAGAGTGAAGCACGCGGGAGGGTAGTCATTTCCGGTCTTCTTGGCCTTTTTGCCTTTGCGACGACTTTCTGTGTCCTGCTTCGCCTCATCATCATCATCATCATCATCATCATCATCATCATCATCATCATCATCATCATCATCAT
>NW_025310852.1:0-614 GCF_018294505.1 Triticum aestivum
ATTGACCAAACGAAAAGGACTAAACCAAACCAAGAAAAGGACGCAATCCTTCCTTTAGTTTGCTCATTCGCTTAATTAGTTACATCGAAGATCTAGGCAGAAGGTCCTGTGTTCAATTCCCACAATGTTGATTTATTTTAACCCAATTATTTTTCGCGGTCTCTATGAAAGCCCATAAAAGGCCCATCAACATAGAAGTACCTGGCCCAGATTGACCAAACGAAAAGGACTAAACCAAATCAAGAAAAGGACGCAATCCTTCCTTTAGTTTGCTCATTCGCTTAATTAGTTACATCGAAGATCTAGACAGGAGGTCTTGTGTTCAATTCCCACAATGTGGATTTATTTTGACCCAATTATTTTTCACAGTCTCTATGAAAGCCCATAAAAGGCCCATCAACATAGAAGTACCTGGCCCAGATTGGCCAAACGAAAAGGACTAAACCAAACCAAGAATACGTATTCCCTTTAATAGTTGGATAATTCCTTTTTCAATTTAGTAGCCCCAACACATTGAAGCCTATGGATCCTTCCTTTCAATATAGAAATCAACATAGAAGTACCTGGCCCAGATTGACCAAACGAAAAGGACTAAACCAAACCAAGAAAAGGAC
>NW_025310853.1:0-614 GCF_018294505.1 Triticum aestivum
GTTTCTCTCGAAAGAATTGAGTGGGAGGATGGTGGAGACTTGATGAGGTTATTGAACCGTCACTTCAACAAGTGTGTAGCAGGGCACAGGAAGTTGTTCCTGTGGCACCTACACCAATTGAAGTGGAAGCTTATGATAGTGATCATGAAGTTTCGGATCAAGTCACTACCGAACCTCGTAGGATGACAAGGATGCGTACTACTTCAGAGTGGTACGTAATCCTGTCTTGGAAGTCATGTTGCTAGACAACAATGAACCTACGAGCTATGGAGAAGCGATGGTGGGCCCGGATTCCAATAAATGGCTCAAGGCCATAAAACCCGAGAGAGGATCCATGTGTGAAAACAAAGTGTAGACTTTGGAAGAACTACTTGATGGTCGTAAGGCTGTTAGGTACATATGGATTTTGAAAGGAGGACAGACAATGATGGTAAGTGTCACCATTGAGAAAGCTCGACTTGTCGTTAAGATGTTTTTCGACAAGTTCAAGGAGTTGACTACGATGAGACTTTCTCACTCGTAGCGATGCTAAGAGTCTGTTGGAATTATATTAGCAATTACTGCATTATTTATGAAATCTTGCAGATAGGATGTCAAAACATTGTTTCCTCGAC
>NW_025310854.1:0-614 GCF_018294505.1 Triticum aestivum
AGAATGGAAAAAATCAATGCAACTACACAAGAACTAGTCTGTAACTGTCGTTCGAAATCAGTTTTGCGAAGTGTTAACTGAAACATGGACTTCTGACACATACGGAGTCCGTTTTGGCTCCACAAGTAGTCAAAATGTTTGTGACGACCAGATGCTTCAAAGGATTCCTTCATAGGGAGATTTTGGAGAACTTTTCTTAAGGAGTTCGTTCAGAAACTTGTATAGAAACTTTCTTAATGAGCACTCGACAAACGCATTTCGAGAACATACACAAAGTCCCAGCTATGGACCTAGTGCATCATCATAACCGAGGTCTCTTGCATTTCCCTACAAGTAATTGGATCTCATATGGAGATGTTTAGTGAAGTAGAATGGAAAAAATCGAATGCAACTCCACAAGAACTAGTCTGTAACAGTCGTTCGGAATCAGTTTTGCGCAGTGTTAACTGAAACATGGATATCTGACTCATACTGAGTCCGTTTTGGCTCCACAAGTAGTCAAAACGTTTGTGACGACCATATGCTTCAAAGGATTCTTTCATAGGGAGAGTTTGGGGAACTTTTCTTAAGGGGTTCGTTCAGAAACTTGTATAGAAACTTTCTTAATGAGCACT
>NW_025310855.1:0-614 GCF_018294505.1 Triticum aestivum
CTCTAAGTTTCTTGTTGGGAAATGTAGTATTTCAATTTTTTTTGCCTACGATCACGCAAGATCTATCTAGGAGAAGCGTAGAAACGAGCGGGTAGAGTGTGTCCATGTGTACCCTCGTAGACTGAAAGCGGAAGTGTTTAGTAACGCGGTTGATGTAGTCGAACGTCTTCGCGATCCAACCGATCCAAGTACTGAATGTACGGCACCTCCGCGATCAGCACACGTTTAGCTCGGTGACGTCCGTCGTACTCTTGATCCAGTTGAGTCCGAGGGAGAGTTTCGTCAGCACGGCGGTGTGGTGACGGTGATGATGAAGTTACCGGCATAGGGCTTCGCCTAAGCACTACGACGATATGACCGATGTGTGTAACTGTGGAGAGGGGCACCGCACACGGCCACGTATATAAAGGAGGGGAGGGAAGAGGTGGCCGGCCCAAGGGGGCATGCCAGGTGTGGGGAATCCTATTAGGACTCCCCAGTCCAAGTAGGATTCCCCTCTTTCCAATTCCTAGTAGGAGAAGGAGGGAAGGACGAGGAGGAGAGAAGGAAAGGGGGGCTGCCCCCCAAACCCTAGTGCAATTCGGTTTGGGCTAGGGGGGGGGGTGCGAAACTCC
>NW_025310856.1:0-614 GCF_018294505.1 Triticum aestivum
TCCCCCCGTGCGCCGCCATCGACCCCCGCACACTGTCGTCCCCCGCGCCGGCCCTTCTCCCTGCGTCGGCCACCCTCGCCGGCCCTCCTCCCCGCCGGCCGCCCAGCTCCCCCGCGTCGGCCTCCTCCTCCGCCCGCCGCCCCGGCCCCCGCGTCGGCCCTCCTCCACCGATAGGTACTCCTCCCTCCTTCCTCCTTCCTCCTCCTCCCTCCCTCCCTAGTTATAGTTATTAGAGTAGTTATTTGAATCCTATGTAGTTGAAAAAATGTAGGTTATTAGAGTAATGTAGGTTATGATCGAACCCTTGCTAGGACAGATTAGGTATGAACCCTAGTTAATTCGTATGAACCCTAGGTTTTTAAATTTAGCTAGGTTTTAAAGTTAGGACAAAAATTCAGCTAGGTTTTTAATTAGGTGTAGTTAATAGAATTTAGGTGTTTTAAGTGTACTTAAAAGAGTTTTAGGTGTTTTAGTTGTTTTAGTTGTAGTTAACAGAATTTTAGGTGTTTTAGTTGTTTTAGGTGTAGTTAACAGAATTCTAAGTATTTTGTTAGTCAAAGCAATTGTTGTTATTTTTTTAGTTAAAGCAATTTTTCCTGTTATATGCAAATTTG
>NW_025310857.1:0-614 GCF_018294505.1 Triticum aestivum
TTGAAAGAGATTGTACGTTTTGTACACGAAGTGCATCCAGTTTTTGCCGTAACCCTCTCAACTTTCTTGCACATGCTATGTGGATGAAATGATGATATCATGCCAACTTTCAACCTTTTCAGAGTTCATTTGAAATGCTTTTCAATTTTAGGGTCCTATAGCTCAAAATAATTAGTAAATGCATGAAAAATAACAAATGAAGTCAGAAAGGATTGAAAAATGATGATGTGGCTTTGAATGGTGCATTTTGAACACACAAAAAGTCAGGAGTTCAAACAAGTTTTAAAAAATGAAATCCCTTTGTAATAGACGAGTTTCCGTATGAAATCCTGATACTTTGAAAGAGATTGTACGTTTTGTACACGAAGTGCATCCACTTTTTGCCGTAACCCTCTCAACTTTCTTGCACATGCTATGTGGATGAAATGATGATATCATGCCAACTTTGAACCTTTTTAGAGTTCATTTGAAATGCTTTTCAATTTTAGGGTCTTATAGCTCAAAATAATTAGTAAATGCATGAAAAATAACAAATGAAGTCAGGAAGGATTGAAAAAATGATGATGTGGCTTTGAATGGTGCATTTTGAACACACAAAAAGTCAGGAGTTCAAA
>NW_025310858.1:0-614 GCF_018294505.1 Triticum aestivum
AATTTCTCTAAAACTAAAAGCAAAAACAATTAAAAAATAAAGCAAAAAACAAAAGAAAATAAATAATGCAGAAAACAAAAGAAAAAAACTGGGAAAAAATAAATATAGCAACAATAAGTAAAGAAAACAAAAAAACAAAAAAAATGCCTCCTACTGGGCACCCACGGCCTGAATACGACTAGAAACCCTACTATGGGCCAGGATTCAGGCCCGCAGTAGGCCCAGAAGGCCCATCAGGCAAAGCAATAGCATGTAGGCCCGAAAGCCTGCGGTGGAGAGGAGCTCGAGAGGGGTGCGGCAGTGGGGCTTATAAACCACTACGCGCCCCTCTCGACTAGCGAGGTGGGACTAAACTTTGGCCCCGAGGCGGGCAGCACAGAGGCCTTTAGTCTCGGTTGGTGGCACCAACCGGGACTAAAGGGTGGGCATTAGTCCCGGTTGGTGCCACCAACCGGGACCAAAGGCCGCCGGTTCCCGCCCTTTGGGATGCCGAAAAAGAGGCCTTTGGTCCCGGTTGGTGGCACCAACCTGGACTAAAGGGGGGCATTAGTCCCGGTTGGAGTCACGAACCGGGACCAATGCCCTTCATATATATACAGCACTTAGCAGTTTTC
>NW_025310859.1:0-614 GCF_018294505.1 Triticum aestivum
AAGTCAGAAAGGGTTGTAAATTGATGATGTGGCATTGAATGGTGCATTTTGAACACAGAATAACGATGGAGTTCAAATAAGTTCAAAAAAATGAAATCCCTTTGTAAATGACGAGTTTCCTTATGAAACCCTGATACTTCGAAAGAGATTGTCTGTTTTGTACACGAAGTGCATCCAGTTTTTGCCGTAACCCTCTCTATGTTCTCGCACATGCTATGTGGATGAAATGATGATACCATGTCAACTTGGAACCTTTTCAGAGTTCATTTTAAATGCTTTTCAATTTCATAAACTTATAGCTAGAAATAATTAGTAAATGCATGAAAAATAACAAATGTAGTCAGAAAGAGTTGTAAATTGATGATGTGGCTTTGAATGGTGCATTTTGAACACAGAATAACTATGGAGTTCAAATAAGTTCATGAAAATGAAATCCCTTTGTAACAGACGAGTTTCCGTATGAAACCCTGATACTTCGAAAGAGATTATCCGTTTTGTACACGAAGCGCATCCAGTTTTTGCCGTAACCCTCTCTACTTTCTCGCACATGCTATGTGGGTGAAATGATGATACCATGCCAACTTGGAACCTTTTCAGAGTTCATTTCAAATGCT
>NW_025310860.1:0-614 GCF_018294505.1 Triticum aestivum
GTTTTTGTCGATTCTGACCCGTTTCATGGACTATTACTCACCGTTTTGGGGTCACAAAGTGATTTCCATGCTTGTTGAACTCCAAGGTGTGCTTACGTGCCGGTCATCAACACTCATAGTTTTGGCCGATTTTGGCCCGTTACATGGACTATTACTCACTCTTTTAGGGTCCCGGAGTAACTTCCATGATTAACGAACCCTGGGGTGCGTTTACGTGTCGGTCATCAACACTCGCGGTTTTTGTCGATTCTGACCCGTTTCGTGGACTATTACT
Source organism: Triticum aestivum (assembly GCF_018294505.1). NCBI lineage: Eukaryota > Viridiplantae > Streptophyta > Magnoliopsida > Poales > Poaceae > Triticum > Triticum aestivum. The sequence continues at coordinate 275 of NW_025310860.1, forward strand.
CACCGTTTTGGGGTCACAAAGTGATTTCCATGCTTGTTGAACAACAAGGCGCGCTTACGTGTCGGTCATCAACACTCGCGGTTTTTGTCGATTCTGGCCCGTTTCGTGGACTATTACTCACCGTTTTGGGGTCACAAAGTGATTTCCATGCTTGTTGAACCCCAACGTGCGCTTACGTGGAGGTCATCGACATTGACAGTTTTGGCCGATTCTGGCCCGTTCCGTGGACTATTACTCACTGTTTTGGGGTCTCGGAGTGACTTCCACGATTAACGAACCCTGGGGTGCGTTTACATGTCGGTCATCAACACTCGCAGTTTTTGTCGATTCTGACCCGTTT
>NW_025310861.1:0-614 GCF_018294505.1 Triticum aestivum
TTTCAGCAGCCCAAAGGGCGGGAAGCGGCGGCCTTTGGTCCCGGTTGGTGCCACCAACCGGGACTAAAGGGGGGCATTGGTCATGGTTGGTGCCACGAACCGGGACCAATGCCTCCTTTAGTCCCGGTTGGTGCCACCAACCGGGACCAATGGCCTTTGCTGCCCCGAGCCCAAAAGTTTAGTCCCACATCGCTAGCTGAAGGGCGCCGGCACTGGTTTATAAGCGCTGGTGTGCCTACCCATTCGAGCTCCTCTCTAATGCAGGCTTTTGGGCCTAAACTTGCTACTGCCTGTGGGCCTATTGGGCCTTCTGCGGGCCTGAATCCTGGCCCATGTAGGGTTTCTAGTCGTATTCAGGCCGTGGAGGCCCAGTAGGAGGCATTTTTTTGGTTTTTTCTTTTTTATTTCTATATTTTTTTGGTTTTTTATTTTTTTATTTCTACTTAAAACTAAATACTTACAGTTTTTTAGTGATTTCTTTTTGCTTTTAGGTCACAAAAATTATAAACTTTCTGTTAGTGCCATTAGTTTTAAATTTTAAATAGTTTAAATTTGAATTTTTAAAAATTTGTGTGAATCACTAGTTTATGAATAACTTTACTATAAAATTAGAA
>NW_025310862.1:0-613 GCF_018294505.1 Triticum aestivum
TGCTATGTGGGTGAAATGATGATACCATGCCAAGTTTCGACATTTTCAGAGTTCATTTTGTAGTGATTTTCAATTTCACGGCCATTTAGCTCTCTAAACAAATCGGTAAATGACTAAAAAATAGCAAATGATGTCAGAAAGTTTTGAAAATTGATGACGTCGGTTGAATGGTGTGTATGGAACGCAAAAAATTCTGCAGTTGTAATAAGTTTTAAAAAAATGAAGTGCCAGTGTAACAGATGAGTTCTCGTCCGAAACCCTGATACTCCGAAATAGATTGTCCAGTTTGTACACGAAGTGCGTCCAGTTTTTGCCGTAACCCTCTCTACTCTTTTGCACATGCTATGTGGGTGAAATGATGATACCATGCCAAGTTTCAACATTTTCAGAGTTCATTTTGTAGTGATTTTCAATTTCACGGTCATTTAGCTCTCTAAACAAATCGGTAAATTACTGAAAAATAGCAAATGATGTCAGAAAGTGTTGAAAATTGATGACGTCGCTTTGAATGGTGCGTACGGAACGCAAAAAAGTCTAGAGTTGTAATAAGTTTAAAAAAATGAAGTGCCAGTGTAACAGATGAGTTCTCGTCCGAAACCCTGATACTCCGAAA
>NW_025310863.1:0-613 GCF_018294505.1 Triticum aestivum
GAGGAGAAGAAGAAAGGAATAGAGGAGAAAAGAGAAAATAGAATATATATTCTATTTTTCTCTTCTTCTCCTCTATTCCTTTCTTTTTCTCCTCTTCTTTTTCTTCTTTTTCTTCTTCTTATTTATTTCTCCTCTTCTTTTCGGTAGAGGAAAGAATAGAGGAGAAGACTTCCTCTTCTTCCTCTCCTCTTCTTCTCCCTCTTCTTCCCCTTCTTCCTCGCCTCTCTCATGAATACATATACATGTACAGTATATATGAACAAAAAAAATATATCAATACATCCATCGATATCATTCCATACATACATATACATCTACATTATATATGAACAAAAAAATATCAAAATTCATCATACATACATGTACAGTATATATGAACAAAAATTATAAACTTTCTCTCCAACTCATACATACATACATACATACATACATCTACATCATATCAATATTTTGCAAATTATGGAGCAGGGAAGGATGGAAGGGGGGAGGATGGGGCGGTAGCTACCTCTCCCGGAGGGATCGGGGAGGAGACGCGGGCGGCCGGCGTCGGGGGCGACGGCGACGAGGACGGGCTCGGGGTCGGCGAGGGCGAGGGCGACGGCGGGGCGCGCTC
>NW_025310864.1:0-613 GCF_018294505.1 Triticum aestivum
AAGCGTTGAAAATTGATGAGGAGGCTTTGAATAGTGCATTTTGAACACACAAAAACTCTGGAGTTCAAATAAGTTCAAAAATTGAAATCCCTTTGTAACAGATGAGTTTCCGTATGAAACCCTGATACTTCGAAAGAGATTGTCCATTTTGTACACGAAGTGCATCTAATTTTTGTCGTAACCCTCCCTACTTTCTTTCGCATGCTATGTGGATGAAATGATGATACCATGCCAACTTTCAACCTTTTCAGAGTTCATTTGAAATGCTTTTCAATTCCAGGGTCTTATAGCTCAAAATAAGCAGTAAATGCATGAAAAATAACAAATGAAGTCAGAAAGGGTTGAAAATTGATGATGTGCCTTTGAATGGTGCATTTTGAACACAGAAAAAGTCTGGAGTTCAAAAAAGTTCAAAAAATGAAATCCCTTTGTAACCGACGAGTTTCCGTATGAAACCCTGATACTTCGAAAGAGACTGTCCGTTTTGTACACGAAGTGCATCCAATTTTTGCCGTAACCCTCTCTACTTTCTTGCACATGCTATGTGGGTGAAATGATAATACCATGCGACCTTTCAACCTTTTCAGAGTTCATTTGAAATGCTTTTAAATTT
>NW_025310865.1:0-613 GCF_018294505.1 Triticum aestivum
CCCCCCCCCTCTAGCACATCAAATCAACACCTCTCCTCTCCTCTCCTCACCCCACGTCGCTGCGCCACCTCGCCGGAGTTCGCCGGACCACCGCCGCCATTGCCGCCCCGCCCCACCACCTCCGGCCATCCTAGCCACCCACCGACCCTACCGTCCCTTCCCCGACGCCAGAGGGCCATCGGAGGACGTCACCGGAGCTCCACCAGAACCCCATCATCGGAACTGCTACAGTAAATCCCGACCTACTTTTTTTTCGTTCTGTTTTTTTTCAGAATAGTTTCAATCTTGTAAAATCCATAGTTAATTATCTACAAGGTATTTTTGAGTGATTCCAACTGCCTTGGATCATAAATTTTATGAAGTTTCTGTTAGTTCAATTGTATTTCATATTTGAGCAGTTTAAATTTGTGTTTGTATGAATTTTCTCAAATCACTAGATTTGAGATATTTTGAGTTAGGAATATTATTTTCGACCGATTCTTTTTGCTCCTGGTCTCTAGGACCTTTGTTTATCCAGTAGTATTTAGTATTTTATTTTCAGGTTAATTTAAATTAGGTTTTTAGCAAAACAGTACTGTTTTAGTTATAGTTTTGGTTTAGTCTTTTCTTTATT
>NW_025310866.1:0-613 GCF_018294505.1 Triticum aestivum
GGGCACTTCAATGTTTTTTAAACTTTTTTGAACTCCAGCCTGTTTTTGCATTCAATATGCATCATTCAAAGCGACGTCATCAATTTCCAACATGTTCTGACATCATTTGCTGTTTTTCAGTCATTTACCGATTTGTTTAGAGAGCTAAATGACGGTGAAATTGAAAATCACTACAAAATGAACTCTGAAAATGTTGGAACTTGGCATGGTATCATCATTTCACCCGCATAGCATGTGCAAAAGAGTAGAGAGGGTCACGGCGAAAACTGGACGCACCTCGTGTACAAACTGGACAATCTCTTTCGGAGTATCAGGGTTTCGGACGAGAACTCATCTGTTACATGGGCACTTCAATGTTTTTTAAACTTTTTTGAACTCCAGCCTGTTTTTGCGTTCAGTATGCATCATTCAAAGTGACGTCATCAATTTCCGACATGTTCTGACATCATTTGCTGTTTTTCAATCATTTACAGATTTGTTTAGAGAGCTAAATGACGGTGAAATTGAAAATCACTACAAAATGAACTCTGAAAATGTTGGAACTTGGCATGGTATCATCATTTCACCCGCATAGAGAGGGTCACGGCGAAAACTGGACGCACCTCGTGTACAA
>NW_025310867.1:0-613 GCF_018294505.1 Triticum aestivum
GTTAAAAAAATGAAATCCCTTTGTAACAGACGAGTTTCCGTATGAAATCCTGATACTTTGAAATAGATTGTCCGTTTTGTACACGAAGTGCATCCCTTTTTGCCGTAACCCTCTCAACTTTCTTGCACATGCTATGTGGATGAAATACCATGCCAAATTTCAACCTTTTCAGAGTACATTTGAAATGCTTTTCAATTTTAGGGTCTTCTAGCTCAAAATAATTAGTAAATGCATCAAAAATAACAAATGAAGTCAGAAAGGATTGAAAAATGATGATGTGGTTTTGAATGGTGCATTTTGAACACACAAAAAGTCAGGAGTTCAAATAAGTTTAAAAAAATGAAATCCCTTTGAAACAGACGAGTTTCCGTATGAAATCCTGATACTTTGAAAGAGATTGTCCGTTTTGTACACGAAGTGCATCCAGTTTTTGCCGTAACCCTCTCAACTTTCTTGCACATGCTATGTGGATGAAATGATGATACCATGCCAACTTTCAACCTTTTCAGAGTTCATTTGAAAGGCTTTTCAATTTTAGGGTCTTATAGCTCAAAATAATTAGTAAATGCATGAAAAATAACAAATGAAGTCAGAAAGGATTGAAAAATGATGA
>NW_025310868.1:0-613 GCF_018294505.1 Triticum aestivum
AAAAAAATAGGGAACTCGGGAGTGTCTGTTTACCGCCTCTAGCGCTTGCGTGTCACTAGCTTGATGGGCCACAGCCTAATAGCGCTAGCTCTCCTCCTCCTCTCACGTCGCTGGCTAGCTTCAAACAAGACAGCAACCACTCGCTAGAAAAAACCAGCTTTCTTGTTTTTGGTAGATTTGAATTGTTTTTCACAAAATGAGAAAACATTAACAAATTTTAAAAAGATGTTTGTGAATTTAACAGCCGGCCCCATGACATTAACAGCCGGCCCCATGACGGTCGCGGATCACGGCCACCGGCCCGCAGCCGCAGTCGCTGCTCTGAAGTTGACATCAAATATTTTTCTGAACCGGACTTGTTGGAAAGGCAGGTTTCTTCCCTTGCACATCATCATGGCTAGCACTCCCATCTCTAGCCCTGCACAATACTAGCTAGTATTGTATCATTCATTCATTCATTCCTGAGATGATGCCAGTCAGCTGAGTCAGGCCCTGCAGCAACTCATATTTCATCATCAGGCTAAATTCCAAACTCTGGGTCCGCATGCAAAGAAAGAAAGAAAGAAAGAAATCTCCAGGCAACCTTTGCATCGATGAAAACTAATTAAGTTCT
>NW_025310869.1:0-613 GCF_018294505.1 Triticum aestivum
CCCCTCCTATTCCATTGCCGCTCAATCTGCCTCCCTCTGCCTCCCTCCTCATTCCATTGCCGCTCCATCTTCCTCCCTCTGCCTCCACCATCAAGCAACTCCCCTCTGCCTCCACCATCGCTGGCCAGGAGGGAAATGGCGGAGGAATCGTGGAGCAACTCCCCTCCGTCTGCCAAGAGAATGGCGGAGGCATCGTGGAGCAACTCCCCTCCGTTTGCCAAGCATCACCAAGGTGAGGCGTCTGGCAAGGAGCCGCTGGTGGTCGACGACGATGTTCCGGTCCCCGGGCAGAAGCAGGACTACACCGTGCCGCTCATGGTTGATATCCACCTGAAAAAGGAGAAGCTGGATGTCGTATGCACCAGCAATCCAGACGAAGCCGACAAGAGGATCCGCGAGATCAGGAGGAGGCTCGGCGGCATGCTTTCTCGGTCGATCGCCGTTGATGTCGAGTATACGAGGGAAGATGAACCTCCGCAAAAGGCTGCAGTTCTACAGTTATGCGTGGAGGATCTCGTCCTGGTATACCACATCACCGCGGCAACCAAATGGTAAAAACATCCAGTTCTAATGTTTCTGAAGTTCTGACGTTTCTGTCTAATTAGTAGTTTCT
>NW_025310870.1:0-613 GCF_018294505.1 Triticum aestivum
TTCGCAAGTGCCGCCTGCAAGCCGAGACAACCGCCTTATTTGCATCCAGGAAGTCTGTTGAACCAAAGGACGCGTAAATGTACTAGTACTACTCGTACACAATAGCATCGTCCGTCTAGCTTAGTGCGGTGAGATGGTTTCTCGAAGAAGACGATGGAGAAGCGGAGTCAGCGAAGAGTGAATTGATGGTTGCTCCGTCCGTGCTTTGTGATTTGATGTCTCACTGCTTTGTGATTTGTGATATAAGTGACAGGGGAGTAGACTCTGTCCTCTATACTGTACATGCGTCCAAGCACGGGAGAAAGAGGGGAGACGTTGCATTTTTCTATTCCTTCAATCAATCAATCAGGGAGCTTCGGTTCCCTCCTTTTGGCTTTGGCAACACCGTCCACAATGGTTCCCTCGATGCCAAAAGCTATTTTCACATTTGGCTACACATTGTGGATGCCCTCAACCATACCACTTGGTTTTGCTCCTGTGTGCTATCTATAAAAATCTCAATTATATTGATCTAAAAAAATATAGAATCAAGATTAGTAAAAAGGAGGTGATTTTGCCGTGCGAATGGCGGGGGAGGTTTCTTATTTTTAGGGGACGTTGTCCTGGCGGTTTG
>NW_025310871.1:0-613 GCF_018294505.1 Triticum aestivum
TCAAAAAAATGAAATCCCTTTGTAACAGACGAGTTTCCGTATGAAACCTTGATACTTCGAAAGAGATTGTCCGTTTTGTACACGAAGTGCATCCAGTTTTTGCTGTTACCTCTCTACTTTCTTGCACATGCTATGTGGGTCAAATGATGATACCATGCCAACTTTCAACCTTTTCAGAGTTCATTTGAAATGCATTTCAATTTCAGGGTCTTATAGCTCAAAATAATTAGTAAATGCATGAAAAATAACAAATGAAGTCAGAAAGGGTTGAAAATTGATGATGTGGCTTTGAATGGTGCATTTTGAGCACAGAAAAACTATGGAGTTCAAATAAGTTCAAAAAAATGAAATCCCTTTGTAACAAACGAGTTTCCGTATGAAACCCTGATACTTCGAAAGAGATTGTCCGTTTTGTACACGAAGTGCATCCTGTTTTTGCCGTAACCCTCTCTACATTCTTGCACATGCTATGTGGGTCAAATGATGATACCATGCCAACTTTCAACCTTTTCAGAGTTCATTTGAAATGCTTTCCAATTTCAGGGTCTTATAGCTCAAAATAATCAGTAAATGCATGAAAAATAACAAATGAAGTCAGAAAGGGTTGAAAATT
>NW_025310872.1:0-613 GCF_018294505.1 Triticum aestivum
ATGTTCCCTCAACTTATCGAGAACCAAACGCAAGTGCTTGGCATGATCTTCCTTGTTCTTCGAGAAAACCAGAATGTCGTCGAGATAGACCAAAACGAAGTCATTGGTGTAGGCGTTGAAGATGAAGTTCATCATGCGAGAGAACATCGGAGGAGCGTTGACGAGGCCAAAAGACATGACAGTGTATTCATATGAACCAAAGCTTGTCCTGAAAGCCGTCTTGGGAATATCTTGCTCACGGATTCGAATCTAATGATAACCCATATGGAGATCAAGCTTGGAGAAAACTTGGGCACCTTTGAGTTCTTCGAATAGCTCGTTGATGTTGGGAAGTGGATATTTGTTCTTGATGGTCTTCTTGTTCACTGGACGGTAATCAACACAAAGTCGGCCCGTTCCATCCTTCTTCTTCACAAAAAGAACACCACAACCCTACGGAGAAGAACTAGGCCGGATGAGACCCATTTTCTCTTGAATATTGAGTTGCTTCTTCAGCTCCTTCAACTCTTCAGGTCCGAGCTTGTAAGGATGCTTGCACACAGGTTCCGTGCCGGGCTCAAGATCAATAACGAATTCAACTGGCCGGTGCAGAGGCATTCTTGGGAGCTCTTCT
>NW_025310873.1:0-613 GCF_018294505.1 Triticum aestivum
CATCCGCTGCCTCCAAGAGACTAAATTAGATGTTTGGACGACGGAGTTCGTTCGCGACATCGGTGGTGGCACCCTGCAAGGTTGTGCTGTGCTGCCGGCCATCGGCACGTGCGGCGGAGCTGCCATCCTGTGGAACAAAGACATACTCTCCGTAGACACCCATGCCATTGGGCGGTTCGCGATCACGGCAAAGATCACCCTCGCCTGCAACCTCACGACATTCTGGCTCACCACGGTCTACGGACCGGCCGACGACACGAGCAAAGACGACTTCCTCGCCGAGCTAGCTAGAACTGTGATACGTCTCCAACGTATCTATAATTTTTGATTGCTCCATGCTATATTATCTTCTGTTTTGGACATTATTGGGCTTTATTATTCACTTTTATATTACTTTTGGGAATAACCTATTAACCGGAGGCCCAGCCCAGAATTGTTGTTTTTTGCCTATTTCAGAGTTTCGCAGAAAAAGAATATCAAACGGAGTCCAAACGGAATGAAACCTTCGGGAACGTGATTTTCGAAACGAACATGATCCAGGAGACTTGGACCCTATGTCAAAGAAGCTTCCAGGAAGCCACGAGGTAGGGGGCGCGCCTAACCCCCCCCCCCC
>NW_025310874.1:0-613 GCF_018294505.1 Triticum aestivum
TGAGTACAGACATCTATAAATGAAAAAGGCTGAGAAGCCTGACTATCTACCAGATCCTGCCGAGGGCACAAGATCGTAGCTGAGGTAACAAGCTAAACGTCGAAGTCCACGTGGAACTACTAGTGAGACTGAAGTCTCTCTGCAAAAACATAAAGTAGGCAAACGTGAGTACAAATGTACCCAGCAAGACTTACATCAGAACTATCTACATATGCATCATTATCAACAAAGGGGATGGTGGGGTTTAACTGCAGCAGGCCAGCTTTGACTCGGTGGCTATCCTGAACTACGACTGCGAGTAACTCTTTTGAGGTGGCGCACACGAGTCCACACATTCCCCATATCAATACACCACTATGGATCCGCTCCCGTCTCCCGACGAGAACACCATCCATAGCACTCACGCTTATCTTGCGTATTTTAGAGCATCCACTTTCACTTGTCTATGAACTGATATAAGCAACCCAGAAGTCCTTTTCCGCGGACACGGCTATTCGAATAGATCATATTAACCCTGCAGGGGTGTACTTCTTCACACACGCTCTCACCACTTACCGCCGTTTACACGACATGTACTCGGCAACCTTCAAGCGGAAGCCCAACGTGGGTGTCG
>NW_025310875.1:0-613 GCF_018294505.1 Triticum aestivum
AAGAGATTGTCCGTTTTGTACACGAAGTGCATCCACTTTTTGCCGTAACCCTCTCAACTTTCTTGCACATGCCATGTGGATGAAATGATGATATCATGCCAACTTTCAACCTTTTGAGAGTTCATTTGAAATGCTTTTCAATTTTAGGGTCTTATAGCTCAAAATAATTAGTAAATGAATGAAAAATAACAAATGAAGTCAGAAAGGATTGAAAAATGATGATGTGGCTTTGAATGGTGCATTTTGAACACACAAAAAGTCAGGAGTTCAAATAAAGTTTAAAATATGAAATCCCTTTGTAACAGACGAGTTTCCGGATGAAATCCTAATACTTTGAAAGAGATTGTCCGTTTTGTACACGAAGTGCATCCACTTTTTGCCGTAACCCTCTCAACTTTCTTGCACATGCTATGTGGATGAAATGATGATATCATGCCAACTTTCAACCTTTTCAGAGTTCATTTGAAATGCTTTTCAATTTTAGGGTCTTATAGCTCAAAATAATTAGTAAATGCATGAAAAATAACAAATGAAGTTAGAAAGGATTGAAAAATGATGATGTGGCTTTGAATGGTGCATTTTGAACACACAAAAAGTCAGGAGTTCAAATAAG
>NW_025310876.1:0-613 GCF_018294505.1 Triticum aestivum
GCCGTCGTGCTGCCGGAACTCATCTACTACTTTGCCCGTCTTGCTGGATCGAGAAGGCGAGGATGTCATCGAGATTAACGTGTGTAGAACTCGGAGGTGCCGTGCGTTCGGTACTTGGATCGGTCGGATCGTGAAGACGTATGACTACATCAACCACTTAGCGATCTTAAAGGGTATGAAGATACACTCCCCCTCTCGTTGCTATGCATCACCATGATCTTGCGTGTGCGTAGGTATTTTTTTGAAATCACTATGTTCCCCAACACATTGGGTTTTGTGTTGACTTCATTCCTGGCCTTAAGAAGATAGGTCTCCCTCGTGGTATGAGGGGAGACTGACTGGAAAAGGCATGCTTGGAGAGGACTCAATAATATGTAGGGACGGATATTCTTGGTCTCAAGCACACTACACAGATCTACAGAACTCTACCTTGGTGACCCCGTATGTCGATGAACACAAGAAAAGTCTACGCTCCAAACACCCAGAGCAGTGCGACGACTGGATTACATGTGAACACATCAGGACTTTCAGCAGTTGGTTGGAAACACGTCTCAAAGGTGAAAACACTGTTTGTGATGAGTTGTACTCGTTGTCCAGGGGACCATCTTCGACT
>NW_025310877.1:0-613 GCF_018294505.1 Triticum aestivum
TGGTCCACTTCACGGATAGGATCCGAGAAGCAACGCCTGAGTTGAGAGACGTGGAAGACATCGTGAACTCTGGAGAGGTGTGGAGGTAGTTCCAATTGGTAGGCAACTTCTCCTCGTTTGGCAAGAATGCGAAAAGGTCCAATGTAACGAGGAGCCAATTTGCCTTTGATACCGAAACGATGGGTTCCCTTCAGAGGGGTGACCCGAAGGTAAGCCTTCTCGTCAACCGCGAAAGTCATAGCCTTATGTTTTCGGTCATATTGACTCTTTTGACGGGATTGGGCTGTTTTCAACTTTTCACGAACGATACGAACTTGTTCTTCTGCTTCCTGAATCATATCCGGGCCAAAGAATTGTCTTTCCCCGGTCTCTGACCAGTTAAGGGGTGTTCGACATCGTCGTCCATAGAGAACTTCAAAAGGGGCTTTACCCAAGCTAGATTGATAGCTGTTGTTGTAAGCGAATTCGGCAAATGGAAGGCACTTCTCCCAGTCCATTCCGAATGAGATTACAGAGGCTCGAAGCATGTCTTCTAGAATCTGATTGACGCGTTCCACTTGACCACTTGACTGAGGGTGGAAAGCGGTGCTAAAGGAGAGACGGGTTCCCATAG
>NW_025310878.1:0-613 GCF_018294505.1 Triticum aestivum
CGCCTACTGCGCCACAGCGGCCTGCATACGAGTAGAAACCCAACCTGTTATTGGGCCAGGATGCAGGCCCGCAAAGGCCCATTAGGCCCACAGGGTAGCACATAACATTTAGGCCCAGTAGGCCTGCTTTGGAGAGGAGCTCGAGGGAGCTACCGCAATGGGGCTTATAAACCAGTGCGGACGCCCCTCGGCTAGCGAGGTGGGACTAAACATGACGCATTGCACCTGCGCCAGCGCACCACCTTTAGTACCGGGTGGTGGCTCAAACCGGTATTAAAGGGAGGTGGGCGCTTCCCGCCGCTTGGCCTGGCCAAAATTGACCATTAGTACCGGTTGGTCGCTCCAACCGGTACTAAAGGCCCATCCTGTATAAGAAAACACTTCAAAAAATTCAGTTTCTCATCTGCTCCTTCTCCTCTGCCCCGTCGCCCGCCGCCCCCCTTCGTCGCCCCCGTCGCCACCCCTCGTCGACGCCCCCTTTGCCGCCCCGCCGTCGTCGCTGCCCCGGCCGTCCCCATCACCGCCCCGTCCCCGTCCCCGTCGTCGCCGCGCCCCGCCACGTCGTCCCATCGTCCCCGCCCGGCCCGTCCCCGTCCCCATCCCCGTTGTCACC
>NW_025310879.1:0-613 GCF_018294505.1 Triticum aestivum
CATGCTTAGGTCCCATGCAAGAAATGAGAATGAATTTCAAACACCATGGCACCGTTGATTGCCGGCAAAACATTGAGATGCCTGGTTTTTAAATTCTAGTAAATCCAAAACTCGTATGAAATTCATGAAACTTGGCATGCTATCATGGAGCGGCATCAACATGCCATGGTACAAATTTTGTCCTATTTGGGGTAGGTTTTGGTATATGCTTGTCACAAACCAGAGCTTCTCACAACAAGCATGACGGATTTCGGTAGGGAACGTCCCACCTTTGGGGACAAAACGATATCCATTGCTGCTTATTGCTTTCAAGTTTTTTTTCTCGTGTCAACATAGAACAACAGGAGTGTTGTGTGAATTTTTCGGGGTTCGTTTGGACATTTTTATGCATTAACTGAGTTTTCAACGCATTTATGATTTTATGTGTATAATTCAAATTTGAACTCCATGCACATGCTCTAGTGCATATAAATTGGTTGAAAACTCAAATCTGTGTCCTTGGGTGCATGCTTAGGTCCCATGCAAGAAATAGGAATGAATCTCAAACACCATGGCAGCGTTGATTGCCGGGAAAACATTGAGATGCCTGGTTTTTAAATTCTAGTAAATCCAA
>NW_025310880.1:0-613 GCF_018294505.1 Triticum aestivum
TATACAATATTTCTAAAATAACTATACAATATCTAGAGCCTAATGAACATTAACTTTAGCACAGAATATATTGAAAATATTTTCCTAATGCACTTAATGCACTTTTGGCAAATGAAATAAATACCAATAAACTCCAGAACTTCAAATAATATTCAAAATAAAATTTCCCACTCTTTTATAAGTTTGAGGAAGTCATCTTATCCCCTCTCATTTGCTTTTCTCGAGTGGAAAAATATTATTTGAATATTTCAAAAACTCCAAAATGCAAAGAAATATGATATGCATTGAATGATTCTATTAACGTCCAAATTTAATAAAAATGGGATGTTACAAACCTACCCCCCTTAAGATTAATCTCGTCCTCGAGATTCGGGTTGGCCAGCAAAAAGGTGTGGATGGTCCTGCCTGAGATCTTCCTCTCGTCCCCAGGTAGCTTCCTCCTCGGTGTGGTGACTCCACTGGACTTTGCAGAACCCGATGATCTTGGTACGAGGGATCCTCTCTGCAGTCTCAAGAATCTTAACAGGCTTCTCTTCGTAAGTCAGATCGCTCTCCAACTGAATTGCCTCTAGTGGCACTGTATCTCTCAAAGGAATATTTGCCATCTCTGCAT
>NW_025310881.1:0-613 GCF_018294505.1 Triticum aestivum
CACGGACGGCGCTGCCGCCGGCACCTGGAGGGGGAAACGGACGCGTGGGGTCTACACGGAGGGAATCTTGCTGTGGGTCTGGCCCGGATGTTGCTCCAAAGTGTTCCTATGGGCTGACCTAACACAACCGGGTGGGGAGGTCCATTGGTCAAAGCCCGTCCGTGCAAAGTCAAAGGGCTAGATCCCGTGGTCAAACGTTACAGGGTTAGGCGGGACGGGGGCACTGGGGGGGGGGGGTAGCAATGCCACCGGAGCGTCGCACTGGGCCCTCATACATGCACGGTGGTGTGGTGGCATGTCCGAAGAGGCGGGACGCGTCTCCGGTGCGTGGGCCCCCCTTCACGGACGGCGATGACACGGTAGTAGACATTCTGCGGTAACGATGCGGCGTCAATATTACTAAATACTCGGAGCGTGATAAAATCAAGAGTTTTTTTGCACGACAAGGGCACATGTGCTATAGGAACGATGGTATTTTTTCATAATTTTTGGTGATGGAGAATTATCCGGAAAATTCCCTCTACGCGGATTGCCCTTCGCGCGTCTATGGCTGTGGCCGGCGGCCTCCGGGGGATAGCATGCCGCCAAATCTTGCGTAGGCGGCCTCTCACAA
>NW_025310882.1:0-613 GCF_018294505.1 Triticum aestivum
GGCTATTCAATATTTTAATAACTTAGTACAACTTCGGACTTTTTTTGCGTTCAGATGCACAATTCAAATCCACGTCATCAACTTTCAACCCTTTCTGACATAATTTGCTATTTTCGATGCATTTACTGATTTGTTTTCAGAGCTAAATCACCGTGAAAGTGAAAAGCACTACAAAATGAACTCTGAAAAGGTTGAAACTTGGCAAGGTATCATCATTTCACCCGCATAGCATGTGCAAAAAAGTAGAGAGGGTTACGGCAAAAACTAGATGCACTTTGTGTACAAACTAGACAATCTCTTACGAAGTATCAGGGTTTCGGACGAAAACTCATCTATTACACCGGCTATTAAATATTTTAATAACTTAGTACAACTCCGGACTTTTTTTGCGTTCAGATGCACAATTAAAATCCACATCATCAACTTTCAACCCTTTCTGACATAATTTGCTATTTTCGATGCATTTACTGATTTGTTTTCAGAGCTAAATCACCATGAAAGTGAAAAGCACTATGAAATGAACTCTGAAAAGGTTGAAACTTGGAAAGTTATCATCATTTCACCCACATAGCATGTACAAAAAAGTAGAGAAGGTTACGGCAAAACTGGATGC
>NW_025310883.1:0-613 GCF_018294505.1 Triticum aestivum
GAAAGATAAGAAAACGATCAGTACATCATGCGATGATCCAAAGCGCCACATTGTTCTTTCAGGGAAAAGAAACATCGTGGGAGTGGAGGACAAGACAGACATGTCAGAAGATTATAATATGTTTGCTGAAATTCCGCCCTTCAAAGTGAACACCGACCCAAGCATTAAGTTAAATGATGAGGATACTCCATGGATACGGCACAATCGTAAGCAAGCAGGGACACAAGGGAAGAAATGATGTGTAATAATTTATTGTACCAAACTTTGTTGAATGGATCATGTGAATTATATTACCCGTGATGTGTTTGGTGTCCATTTTCGAATGATTCGAGATACCACTGATGATACATGAAATTTGGAGTGATTTAGTCATACTCCATCCTAGGCGTATAATATGCATACTCGTAGTCTTTATAGCCGCCGCCGTTGTACTGGTAGTCGTCGCCTTCTAAGTTGCCGCCGTCGTCGTCGCTGCTGTCGTCGCGCGCTGTCGTACTCCTGCCTAGGCGTATAAAATTTTGAATTGAATTAGTTTTATTTTTCTGAATTTTTTGATATATTATTTGTATTTTTAACATTTTGAATTGAATTAGTTTTATTTTTCTTAATTTTT
>NW_025310884.1:0-613 GCF_018294505.1 Triticum aestivum
CAATTTCGGTCTTCTGTAACAACTACACGGACATCGGAATCCTCAACGCCATAAGTCGCCGCAAAATTACATGGTTCGCCGACTTGACATCCATAGTACGAAAGTACTGTGTGATAGAATGCGTTCAGAAAACCGAAACTAAATTCTGGGACAATCCGGCCCTGAATACAATCCTAGTCCGAAATAAAAGGGCGCATTATCGCCAGGCACCTGAGCCAAATAGCAAAAAACAAAAACCCTCTATAGGGTATGGGACCGTACTGGAGGGATGGCTCAATGGACCCTGTAAAATTCATAGTTCAGGAGAAGTCACACCAACTCACAGCCTTAGAGCATGTTGGATACTCCGGCAGGTGGCCAGAAGTGGCGAGGAGCTTCTAACTCCAGAATCCACAGAGCACCACCCCAGAAATGCCAGTACGGTGTCAACAGTCTTCGAGACTTCCACATCAAACAACGCGAGGAAACGAACGCTCCGCAGCCTTACCGAAGTCTACCAAGTAGCAACAATAAACCCATGGAGTGACACGGCTATTACCTTTAATGCCAGTGACGAACCTAAATTCCGGACAGCCCCAGCACCAGCCGCACTGGTCCTTAGTCCGATAGTGGA
>NW_025310885.1:0-613 GCF_018294505.1 Triticum aestivum
TTGCTTTGAATGGTGCATTTTGAACACACAAAAAGTCAGGAGTTCAAATAAGTTTTAAAAAATGAAATCCATTTGTAAGAGACGAGTTTCCGTATGAAATCCTGATACTTTGAAAGAGATTGTCCGTTTTGTACACGAAGTGCATCCAGTTTTTGCCGTAACCCTCTCAACTTTCTTGCACATGCTATGTGGATGAAATGATGATACCATCCCAACTTTCAACCTTTTCAGAGTTCATTTGAAATGCCTTTCAATTTTATGGTCTTATAGCTCAAAATAAATAGTAAATGCATGAAAAATAACAAATGAAGTCAGAAAGGATTGAAAAATGATGATGTGGCTTTGAATGGTGCATTTTGAACACGCAAAAAGTCAAGAGTTCAAATAAGTTTTAAAAAATGAAATCCATTTGTAACTGACGAGTTTCCGTATGAAATCCTGATACTTTGAAAGAGATGGTCCGTTTTGTACACGAAGTGCATCCAGTTTTGCCGTAACCCTCCCAACTTTCTTGCACATGCTATGTGGATGAAATGATGATACCAGCCAACTTTCAACCTTTTCAGAGTTCATTTGAAATGCTTTTCAATTTTAGGGTCTTATAGCTCAAAAT
>NW_025310886.1:0-613 GCF_018294505.1 Triticum aestivum
GGGCCGACGACATTGCTACCCCCAGTGCCCCCGTCCCGCCTAACCCTGTAGCGTTTGACCACGCGATCTAGCCCTTTGACTTTGCACGGACGGGCTTTGACTAGTGGACCTCTCCACCCGGTTATGTCAGTTCGGCCCATAGGGACACCCGGGAACAACATCCGGGCCAAACCCACAGCTACATCCACTCCGTGTAGACCCAACGCGTCCGTTTCCCCCCTCCAGGTGCCGGCGGCGGCGCCGTCCGTGAGGGGCGGGGGCACACCCCGGAGACGCGTGCCGGGCATTTGCAACCGCCACAACACTTCCAGACTTGTGAGAGGCCGCCTACGCAAGATTTGACAGTATGCTAGCCCCCGGAGGCCGCCGGCCACAGTCGTAGACGCGCGAAGAGCAATCCGCGTAGAGGGAAGTGTTCAGATACTTCTCCATCACGAAAAAATATGAAAAATTACCATCGGTCCTATAGCACATGTGCCCACGTCATGTAAAAAACTCATGATTTTATCGCGCTCCGAGTATTTAATAATATTCACGCCGCATCGTTTCCGCAGAACGTCTACTACCGTGTCATCGCCGTCCGTGAGGGGGGCCACACCCCGGAGACGCGTGC
>NW_025310887.1:0-613 GCF_018294505.1 Triticum aestivum
TGTAAATTTTGTTGGTAGGAATAGTTTTGGAAATAATGCGTATGGAGGGAATTTTAATCCTAGGCCTTATCCTAGTAATCCTTCTAATAATTATGGAAATTCCTACAACAACTCTTATGGAAATTTTAATAAGATGCCCTCTGAATTTGAGAGTAGTGTTAAAGAGTTTATGAATTCACAAAAGAATTTTAATGCTTTGCTTGAAGAGAAATTGCTTAAAGTTGATGATTTGGCTAGGAACGTTGATAGAATTTCTCTTGAAATTGATTCTTTAAAGCTTAGATCTATTCCTCATAAGCATGATATCAATGAGTCTCTCAAAGATATGAGAATTTCCATTGATGAGTGCAAGGAAAGAACCGCTAGGATGCGTGCTTCCAAAGATGCCTTTATTAAAGCATGTTCTTCCGATTCCTATGAAAATCAAGATGAAGATCTAAAAGTTATTGATGTGTCCCCTATTAAATCTTTGTTTTGCAAGATGAATCTTGATGAAACTGAATATGATCTTCCTTTACCTAGAAGGCGTTCTAAGAATTCGGAGTTTCTAGATCTTGATGATGAAATTGATGAAAGTGGGATTGAAAGAAATAAAAATCTTGATGTTGCTAAA
>NW_025310888.1:0-613 GCF_018294505.1 Triticum aestivum
CCGCACCCTCGATTCCCCTACTCAACCGCCGCCGCCGACCCCCCGCACCCCGCGCACCGTCTTATAAAAAAAATTAGTATCAAACAGCTTTTTAAATGCTACTGTCTTATAAAAAAAATATTACTGTTATTATTTAAACAAGTTTGAACATATTTAAACATAAATAAGTATCAAACAGCTTTTTAAATGCTAAAAAAAATTTGTGGAGCCTGGGAGTCGAACCCAGGACCTCCTGGTGTGAGAACTGGCTGCTGACCAGTCGAGCTAGTAGAGTGGGCTTGACATAGATAGGTTCTGGTACTACATAACCTTTTGGCTTGAGTTGAAATAAAAAAAATACTAATGGCGCACCACGGTGAGGTGCGCCATTAGTATGGACATGCTAATGGCGCACCACGGTGAGGTGCGCCATTAGTATTGTGGCCCCCCTTCGCCCGATCCCCCCTTCGCCCGATCTCCCTTCGCCCGATCCCCCTCGCCAGTTCTCTCCCTCTTGATCCACCGCCATCGCCGCCGCTGCCCTCGCCCTCGCCCTCGCCCTCGCCCTCTCCCTCCCTCGCCCTCTCCTCGCCGCCCGGACGCCGCCCGGACGCCGCGCCGACGCCGCCTCGAC
>NW_025310889.1:0-612 GCF_018294505.1 Triticum aestivum
AGTTTTAAAAAATGAAATCCCTTTGTAACAGACGAGTTTCCGGATGAAATCCTGATACTTTGAAAGAGATTGTCCGTTTTGTACACGAAGTGCATCCAGTTTTTGCCGTAACCCTCTCAACTTTCTTGCACATGCTATGTGGATGAAATGATGATATCATGCCAACTTTCAACCTTTTCAGAGTTCATTTGAAATGCTTTTCAATTTTAGGGTCTTATAGCTCAAAATAATTAGTAAATGCATCAAAAATAACAAATGAAGTCAGAAAGGATTGAAAAATGATGATGTGGCTTTGAATGGTGCATTTTGAACACACAAAAAGTCAGGAGTTCAAATAAGTTTTAAAAATTGAAATCCCTTTGTAACAGACGAGTTTCCGGATGAAATCCTGATACTTTGAAAGAGATTCTCCGTTTTGTATACGAAGTGCATCCAGTTTTTGCCGTAACCCTCTCAAATTTCTTGCACATGCTATGTGGATGAAATGATGATATCATGCCAACTTTCAACCTTTTCAGAGTTCATTTGAAATGCTTTTCAATTTTAGGGTCTTATAGCTCAAAATAATTAGTAAATGCATGAAAAATAACAAATGAAGTCAGAAAGGATTGA
>NW_025310890.1:0-612 GCF_018294505.1 Triticum aestivum
GACGCCGAGACGAGCACGTGACACTAGGGCCACCCTGTCTATCTTAGGGTCACGCGAGTCGAGGCGGACGTTGTCGCGGTAGCGACGACGGACGCCGAGACGAGCACGTGACACCACTGCAACCCTGTCTATCTTAGGGTAACGCGAGTCGAGGTGGACGTCGTCGCGGTAGTGATGACGGACGCCGAGACGAGCACGTGACACCACTGCCACCCTGTCTATCTTAGGGTAACGCGAGTCGAGGCGGACGTCGTCGCGGTATCGACGATGCACGCCGAGACGGGCACGTGACACCACTGGCACCCTATCTATCTAAGCGTAACGTGAGTCGAGCCGGCCGTGGTCACGGTAGCGACGACGGACGCTAAGACGAGCATGTGACACCAGGGCCAACCCTGTCTATCTTAGGGTAACGCTAGTCGAGGCGGACGTCGTCGCGGTAGTGACGACGGACGCCGAAACGAGCACGTGACACTAGGGCCACCCTGTCTATCTTAGGGTCACGCGAGTCGAGGCGGACGTTGTCGCGGTAGCGACGACAGACGCGGAGACGAGCACGTGACACCAGGGCCAGCCTGTCTATCTTAGGGTAATACGAGTCGAGGCGGACGT
>NW_025310891.1:0-612 GCF_018294505.1 Triticum aestivum
CATTTGAAATGCTTTTCAATTTTAGGGTCTTATAGCTCAAAATAATCAGTAAATGCATGAAAAATAACAAATGAAGTTAGAAAGGGTTGAAAATTGATGATGTGGCTTTGAATGGTGCATTTTGAACACACAAAAAGTCAGGAGTTCAAATAAGTTTTAAAAAATGAAATCCCTTTGTAACAGACGAGTTTCCGCATGAAATCCTGATACTTCGAAAGAGATTCTCCATTTTGTACACGAAGTGCATCCAGTTTTTGCCGTAACCCTCTCAACTTTCTTGCACATGCTATGTGGATGAAATGATGATACCATGCCAACTTTCAACCTTTTCAGAGTTCATTTGAAATGCTTTTCAATTTTAGGGTCTTATAGCTCAAAATAATCAATAAATGCATGAAAAATGGTGCATGAAAAATAACAAATAAAATAAATAAGTAATTAGAAACAAAATAATATAAACTTTAATAAAATATATAAGTAGAAACAAAATAAAATAAACTTTAATAACATAAATAAAATTTATGAAACTAAAATTATCAAAGTATTTTCTGTTCAAAACATTATAAGCAACCTCTAGTATTATTGAAACTAAAATTATATAAAATTGATGCA
>NW_025310892.1:0-612 GCF_018294505.1 Triticum aestivum
GCATGATATCATCATTTCATCCACATAGCATGTGCAAGAAAGTTGAGAGGGTTACGGCATAAACTGGATGCACTTCGTGTACAAAACGGACAATCTCTTCCAATGTATCAGGATTTCATCCGGAAACTCGTCTGTTACAAAGGGATTACATTTTTTAAAACTTATTTGAACTCCTGACTTTGTGTGTGTTGAAAATGCACCAGTCAAAGCCACATCATCATTTTTCAATCCTTTCTGACTTCATTTGTTATTTTTCATGCATTTACTAATTATTTCGAGCTATAAGACCCTAAAATTGAAAAGCATTTCAAATGAACTCTGAAAAGGTTGAAAATTGGCATGATTTCACCAGTTCATCCACATAGCACGTGCAAGAAAGTTGAGAGGGTTACGGCAAAAACTGGGTGCACTTCGTGTACAAAACGGACAATCTCTTCCAAAGTATCAGGATTTCATCCGGAAACTCGTCTGTTACAAAGGGATTTCATTTTTTGAAACTTATTTGAACTCCTGACTTTTTGTGTGTTCAAAATGCACCATTCAAAGCCACATCATCATTTGTCAATCCTTTCTGACTTCATTTGTCATTTTTCATGCATTTACTAATTATTT
>NW_025310893.1:0-612 GCF_018294505.1 Triticum aestivum
GTCATCAACAATCGCAGTTCCGGCCGATTCTGGCCCGTTTCATGGACTATTGCACACTTTTTTGGGGTCCTGAAGTGATTTCCATGATTGACGAACCCCGGGGTGCGTTTATGTCCCGTTTCGTGGACTATTACTCATTGTTTTGGGGTCCTGAAGTGATTTGCACGATTGACGAACGCCGGGGCGCGTTTATGTGTCGGTCATCAACACTCACAATTTTGGCCGATCCTGGTATGTTTCGTGCACTATTACTCACCGTTTTAGGGTGCGAGAGCGATTTCCACGATTGACGATCCCCGGGGTGCGTTTACGTGTCCGTCGTCAACACTCACTATTTTGGCCAATTCTGACCCGTTTCGTGGACTATTACTCCTAGTTTTGGGGTCCCGAAACGATTTCCATAGTTGTTGAACCCCAAGGTGCGCTTACGTGTCGGTCATGAACACTCACAGTTCTGGCCGATTCTGGCCCGTTTCATGGACTATTACTCACTGTTTTGGGGGTACGAGAGCGATTTCCACGATTGACGATCCCCGGGGTGCGTTTACATGTCCGTCGTCAACACTCACAGTTTTGGCCGATTCTGAGCCGTTTCGTGGACTATTACTCACC
>NW_025310894.1:0-612 GCF_018294505.1 Triticum aestivum
GTAACAGACAAGGATCCGTATGAAACCCTGATACTTCGAAAGAGATTGTCCGTTTTGTACATGAAGTGCATCCAGTTTTTGCCGTAACCCTCTCTACTTTCTTGCACATGCTATGTGGGTCAAATGATGATACCATGCCAACTTTCAACCTTTTCAGAGTTCATTTGAAATGCTTTTCAATTTCAGGGTCTCATAGCTCAAAATAATCAGTAAATGCATGAAAAATAACAAATGAAGTCAGAAAGGGTTCAAAATTGATAATGTGTCTTTGAATGGTGCATTTTGAGCACGGAAAAACTATGGAGTTCAAATAAGTTCAAAAAAATGAAACCCCTTTGTAACAGACGAGTTTCCGTATGAAACCTTGATACTTCGAAAGAGATTGTCCGTTTTGTACACGAAGTGCATCCAGTTTTTGCCGTAACCCTCTCTACATTCTTGCACATGCTATGTGGGTCAAATGATGATACCATTCCAACTTTCAACCTTTTCAGAGTTCATTTGAAATGCTTTCCAATTTCAGTGTCTTATAGCTCAAAATAATCAGTAAATGCATGAAAAATAACAACTGAAGTAAGAAATGGTTGAAAATTAATGATGTGGCTTTGAATG
>NW_025310895.1:0-612 GCF_018294505.1 Triticum aestivum
CATGTTTGGACATTTTCAGAGTTCATTTTGTAGTGATTTTCAATTTCACGGTCATTTAGCTCTCTAAACAAATCGGTAAATGATTGAAAAATAGCAAATGATGTCAGAAAGTGTTGAAAATTGATGACGTCGCTTTGAATGGTGGGTACGGAATGCAAAAAAAGTCTGGAGTTGTAATAAGTTTAAAAAAAAGAAGTGCTAGTGTAACAGATGAGTTCTCGTCTGAAACCCTGACACTCCGAAAGAGATTGTCCAGTTTGTACACGAAGTGCGTCCAGTTTTTCCCGTAACCGTCTCTACTCTTTTGCACATGCTATGTGGGTGAAATGATGATACCATGCCAAGTTTCAACATTTTCAGAGATCATTTTGTAGTGATTTTCAATTTCACGGTCATGTAGCTCTCTAAACAAATCGGTAAATGACAAAAAAATAGCAAATGTTGTCAGAAAGTTTTGAAAATTGATGACATCGATTTGAATGGTGTGTACGGAACGCAAAAAAGTCTGGAGTTGTAATAAGTTTAAAAAAATGAAGTGCCCATGTAACAGATGAGTTCTCGTCAGAAACCCTGATACTTCGAAAGAGATTGTCCAGTTTGTACATGAAGTGC
>NW_025310896.1:0-612 GCF_018294505.1 Triticum aestivum
TCACCACGATTACTGTTGCTAAACTCACATTGGTTCGAAACCGATTCAAATTCAAATTCAAAATAAAGTCAAACAGTTAAAGTTTTCAAAAGTCAAAACTAAAATGTTCTAAATGTAACAAATAATTCATAAGTAATGTTGGTGGAGGAACCACATTTTTATAAAATGTCTAAATGCATTCAAATAATTAAAACTATAGGTAAAACAAATAAATAAATGTGTTGGTATTTTATAAAATACTAAACTATATTATTTGGGGGTTAAACCTTTTTGTGGCAGAGGTATAATTAGTGTTACTATTTAAGATACAACTTTTATGTTTTATAAAACTAGAATAAAATAAAACAGTAAAAGAAAAGGAACAAAAAAAAAGAAAGACTAGAAATTATAGCCCCCCCCTCGCTGGGCCTCGGGGCCAATCAGGCCGGCCCAGCCGGCCCCTCCTCTCTCTCCTTATCCCCACCCCGTAACCCTAACCCCCCCACTCGCCCCACTCCCTCCCCTGATCCCCCTGGATCGGGATCGATCCCCTCTCTACCCTCGTCTCCCCCAGCACGCACCCGCACCGCCGCTCGACGCCGTCGCCGGAGATCACCACGCCGGAGCCGCCCC
>NW_025310897.1:0-612 GCF_018294505.1 Triticum aestivum
GTCAGAAAGGATTGAAAAATGATGTTGTGGCTTTGAATGGTGCATTTTGAACACATAAAAAGTCACGAGTTCAAATAAGTTTTCAAAAATGAAATCCCTTTGTAACAGACGAGTTTCCGTATGAAATCCTGATACTTTGAAAGAGATTGTCCGTTTTGTACACGAAGTGCATCCAGTTTTTGCCGTAACCCTCTCAACTTTCAGGCACATGCTATGTGGATGAAATGATGACACCAGGCCAACTTTCAACCTTTTCAGAGTTCATTTGAAATGCTTTTCAATTTTAGGGTCTTATAGCTCAAAATAATTAGTAAATGCATGAAAAATAACAAATGAAGTCAGAAAGGATTGAAAAATGATGATGTGGCTTTGAATGGTGCATTTTGAACACACAAAAAGTCAGGAGTTCAAATAAGTTTTAAAAAATGAAATCCCTTTGTAACAGACGAGTTTCCGTATGAAATCCTGATACGTTGAAAGAGATTGTCTGTTTTGTACACGAAGTGCATCCAGTTTTTGCCGTAACCCTCTCAACTTTCTTGCACATGCTATGTGGATGAAATGATGATACCATGCCAACTTTCAACCTTTTCAGAGTTCATTTGAAATGCT
>NW_025310898.1:0-612 GCF_018294505.1 Triticum aestivum
ATGTCTATATAAACCAGAGGGTTTTAGTCCGTAGGACAGAACAACAATCATACCATAGGCTAGCTTCTAGGGTTTAGCCTCTCTGATCTCATGGTAGATCTACTCTTGTACTACCCATATCATCAATATTAATCAAGCAGGAGTAGGGTTTTACCTCCATCGAGAGGGCCCAAACCTGGGTAAAAACATCGTGTCCCCTGTCTCCTGTAACCATCCGCCTAGACGCACAGTTCGGGACCCCCTACCCGAGATCCACTGGTTTTGACACCGACATTGGTGCTTTCATTGAGAGTTCCTCTGTGTCGTCATCTTTAGGCCCGATGGCTCCTCCGATCATCAACAACGACGTGGTCCAGGGTGAGACTTTCCTCCCCGGACAGATCTTCGTATTCGGCAGCTTCGCACTGCGGGCCAATTCGCTTGGCCGTCTGGAGCAGATCGAAAGCTACGCCCCTGGCCATCAGGTCAGATTTGGAAGTTTAAACTATACGGCCAACATCCGCGGAGACTTTATCTTCGACGGATTCGAGCCACAGCCGAGCGTGCCGCACTCTCACGATGGGCATGATCTAGCTCTGCCGCCGAACAGTGCCCTGGAGGCCGCACCCGCGT
>NW_025310899.1:0-612 GCF_018294505.1 Triticum aestivum
AGTTGAGAGGGTTACGGCAAAAACTGGATGCACTTCATGTACAAAACGGACAATCTCTTTCAAAGTATCAGGATTTCATACGGAAACTCGTCTGTTACAAAGGATTTCATTTTTTAAACTTATTTGAACTCCTGACTTTTTGTGTGTTCAAAATGCACCATTCAAAGCCACATCATCATTTTTCAATCCTTTCTGACTTCATTTGTTATTTTTCATGCATTTACTAATTATTTTGAGCTATAAGACCCTAAAATTGAAAAGCATTTCAAACGAACTCTCAAAAGGTTGAAAGTTGGCATGATATCATCATTTCATCCACATAGCATGTGCAAGAAAGTTGAGAGGGTTACGGCAAAAACTGGATACATTTCGTGTACAAAACGGACAATCTCTTTCAAAGTATCAGGATTTCATCCGGAAACTCGTCTGTTACAAAGGGTTTTCATTTTTTAAAACTTATTTGAACTCCTGACTTTTTGTGTGTTCAAAATGCACCATTCAAAGCCACATCATCATTTTTCAATCCTTTCTGACTTCATTTGTTATTTTTCGTGCATTTACTAATTATTTTGAGCTATAAGACCCTAAAATTGAAAAGCATTTCAAACGAAC
>NW_025310900.1:0-612 GCF_018294505.1 Triticum aestivum
CTAGACTATAAGGAGTATACTAATATCACTCGTTTATTCCATCTTGCTTGTAAAGCTGAACGTGAAGTGCAGGATCGACAAGCATTGGCGCGAACTAACTTTTCTGCAGGCCGACCTTCATCATGGACACCGCGTGCATCTTCTACTTCAACTGCACAAGCACCTCAATCACGTGCCTCCTCCAGTCGTGATACAAGAAAACAGGCACAACCACCATTATCTGCCAAGAGCGCACCTACTGGGCCTGCACAGAGTTCTTCTTCTTCCATGGCATCAACAGGGCACACAAGTGATATTATTTGTCGTCATTGTAAGGGAGGAGGTCATTATGCGAGAGAATGCAAATCTCCACGTGCGATGATTGCTACCGCGGATGGTGGATATGAGTCCGCTAGTGACTATGATGAGGAGACTTTGGCTCTTATTACACGTGAAGAACATGGTGGAGATGATTCTGATCATGAGACGCAATACATGGCTCCTGAAGACGCTGACAGGTATGAATGTTTAGTTGCTCAACGTGTTTTGAGTGTGCAGGTCACACAAGCTGAGCAAAATCAGAGGCACAATTTGTTCCATACCAAGGGAGTTGTGAAAGAACGTTATGTGCGC
>NW_025310901.1:0-612 GCF_018294505.1 Triticum aestivum
CGGTTCAATGTATTTTTGGGCCTGGGGCAATGTAAAATAATTGTTTTTCATATTAAACTTTTATACTTATTTAAACTAAGTGTATCATATTACAATTATAATTAATGTTTTTATTATTTAGCCACATAAAATGTTTTCAAATAATATTTATATTATTAATTGGTATGCATCTGTAATTTATATAATTGAAAATTTTAATTCTACAAAATTAAAAATTTATGATGTACCAAAACTTTTCTTTATTGTTAAGACAATCTTTCATATTTATTTTTCTAATATTGCATAAACGATATAGTGTATACTCATTTGCATACACATGCGTGTGTTCATATATCTTTTAATATTATATTGAATATTATGATAAAGATTTATAAATTATAGACATACTAAAAAAATATTTTTATAGCAATTTCTAGTGTATATTAGGCGGTCATATTCATGGAAACTTCTAGGGCACAGAAAATGTGGCTTGCATGATAGATTCAGTAATTCGAAGAACCAAAAATGTTATTGATTATACTTTTACGCATGATTCGATTACCTAACATGCTCGTCCAGATTCACTTGGTTTGGTTTGTTGCAAATGAGATGCCTAGATGTTTATCAAATTAA
>NW_025310902.1:0-612 GCF_018294505.1 Triticum aestivum
AATACGACGGGCTTGGGCCCAGCCCGACCCGGCTTTCGGGCTTGAAATCTAGGCCCGAGCCCAGCCCATGGACAAGGTCGGACCAGGCTGGGTCGGGCCGGGCTGTCCATGGCCAGGTCTAACGCAAACCGACCGCAACGGGGCGATCGTTAGCAAATTTGAGGGTTAGACCAACTCCAACACGTCACGCATTTCATCTGTTTGATTTTGTTTGGGTCGATAAAAAAAGAACAAACACACCTACGCAAACGGACAAATGTTTGTTCTTTTTGTCATGCCTCATTTTCTGCCCAAATTCAGGTTAAGTTTGTGTCTGCATGGTCACAACGTGGATGCCCCACGTTGCTATCCCTTGTCCTCCCCTGGCCCGCGCGTGTGTCACACATCTTATTTCCCCACACTCTCTCCCAAAAACCCTCCTGTCCTCCCACCATGGCCATTGCCCCTAATCTCGCCGCCGCCCCCCTCCTGGATGTGGCCACTCGCGGCGTAAGCCAAAAGAAGCAGAGGACGGAGAAGCAACTCACCGACAAAGGAGAGGGCCAAGGAGAGGAGGGAGGAGTGCCCGGAGGAAGAAGGAAGCGGAGAAAAAAATTGGCCTGCGCCACCCCC
>NW_025310903.1:0-612 GCF_018294505.1 Triticum aestivum
GAACACACAAAAAGTCAGGAGTTCAAATAAGTTTTAAAAAATGAAATCCCTTTGTAACAGCGAGTTCCGTATGAATTCCTGATACTTTGAAAGAGATTGTCCGTTTTGTACACGAAGTGCATCCAGTTTTTGCCGTAACCCTCTCAACTTTCTTGCACATGCTATGTGGATGGAATGATGATACCATGCCAACTTTCAACCTTTTCAGAGTTCATTTGAAATGCTTTTCAATTTTAGGGTCTTATAGCTCAAAATAATTAGTAAATGCATGAAAAATAACAAATGAAGTCAGAAAGGATTGAAAAATGATGATGTGGCTTTGAATGGTACATTTTGAACACACAAAAAGTCAGGAGTTCAAATAAGTTTTAAAAGACGAAATCCCTTTGTAACAGACGAGTTTCCGTATGAAATCCTGATACTTTGAAAGAGATTGTCCGTTTTGTACACGAAGTGCATCCAGTTTTCGCCGTAACCCTCTCAACTTTCTTGCACATGCTATGTGGATGAAATGATGATACCATGCCAACTTTCAACCTTTTAAGAGTTCATTTGAAAAGCTTTTCAATCTTAGCGTCTTATAGCTCAAAATAATTAGTAAATGCATGAAAA
>NW_025310904.1:0-612 GCF_018294505.1 Triticum aestivum
GCGGCGTCGATCTGGTGGCGTGGCAGGCGTTTGAGGCCTCACACGGGGTCTTTTGCCGGCGCTACTCTAGACCCGGCACCCCTGAACCTACGTATTCCAGCATGTATGGTTTGTCGGGTCGTTTTCTTTTTACCGGTCCGACTGTTCGGGCGTTTGATGGGTGTTTGAGGCGCCCGACTGTAGATGATGTTAGAAATTTTCTATTTTGGTGATAGAGAAAAATCAGTCAAGTTGTGTTTACCATTTCATAAACACTGTTTCGATTGTAATATGGCTAATTGTTTCTGACTTGATTGTATTATTGCGTCGCACAAAACTCAGCGCGATGGGCTTTGCAGTTGGGGCCTTCAGGCCCAATGACGTGGTGAGTTGTTTGTTAACCCTATGCAGGCCCAGGTAGCACGCACGCACGCAACAAGCCGACGGCGCACACTCTCTGCTTCCGGCGGCGTCGGCGGCGGCGCAGCTAGTGGGGCGGTGGCGTGAACTCCGTTTCCGGTGGCGCGAGCGGCGCATCGAGTGGAGAGTCATCTTCGTGCGGCAGCGAATCCGTGCTGCCGCCGGACGGGTTCAGCCCCTCAGCTCGCCGCAACCTCTGTTCCGGGGAGAAGC
>NW_025310905.1:0-612 GCF_018294505.1 Triticum aestivum
GCTCCCGAGGGTCATCTTTGTTTTAACCCCCCTGGGTCGTTGCTTCTCTAAGTGTTGGTCGAACCGAGCTGCCTGCGAGGCCACCTCGGGGAAACTTGAGGTTTGGTTTTACTCGTAGCTAGTCTCATCCGATGTTGCCCTGAGAACGAGATACGTGCGACTCCTATCGGGATTGTCGGCATATCGGGTGGCTTTGCTGGTCTTGTTTTAGCATTGTCGAAATGTCTTCTAACCAGGATTCCGAGACTGATCTGGTCTTCCCGGGAGAAGGAATATCCTTCGTTGACCGTGAGAGCTTGTGATGGGCTAAGTTGGGACACCCATGCAGGGTTTAAACTTTCGAGAGCCGTGCCCGTGGTTATGTGGCAGATGGGAATTTGTTAATGTCCGGTTGTAGAGAACTTGACACTTGACTCAATTAAAATGCATCAACTGCGTGTGTAGCCGTGATGGTCTCTTTTCGGCGGAGTCCGGGAAGTGAACACGGTCTTGTGTTATGCTTGAACATAAGTAGTTTCAGGATCACTTCTTAATCACTTCTAGCTTCTCGACCGTTGCGTTGCTTCTCTTCTCGCTCTTATTTGCGTATGATAGCCACCATATATGCTTAGT
>NW_025310906.1:0-612 GCF_018294505.1 Triticum aestivum
CCTATTTTATGTTTTTGCAGAGAGACTTCGGTCTCGCTAGTAGTTTCACGTGGACTTCGACGTTTAGCTTGATACCTCAGCTACGATCTTGTGCCCTCGGCAGGATCTGATAGATAGTCAGGCTTCTCAGCCTTTTTCATTTATAGTTGTCTGTACTCAGACATGATAGCTTCCGCTTGTGCTTTGACTTGTATGCTCTGAATGTTGGGTCGTGAGACCCCTGTTTGTAATACCTCGCTCCTCGGAGCCTATTGAATAAATTACTTGAGTCATAGAGTCATGTTGTGATGCCATGTTGTATTTGCACATATCGAGCATATTGTGTGTATGTTATTGAAATGCTTGGTATGTGTGGGATCTGACCATCTAGTTGTTTATCTTTAGTAGCCTCTCTTACCGGGAAATGTCTCCTAGTGTTTCCACTGAGCCATGGTAGCTTGCTACTGCTCCGGAACACTTAGGCTGGCCGGCATGTGTCCTTCTTCGTTCCTGTGTCTGTCCCTTCGGGGAAATGTCACGCGATGAATACCGGAGTCCTGTTAGCCTGCTACAGCCCGGTTCACCGGAGTCCTGCTAGCCCAGTGCTACAGCCTGGATTCACTCGCTGATGAC
>NW_025310907.1:0-612 GCF_018294505.1 Triticum aestivum
GTACCATGAGTAATTCTTTACATACTCGGTGAACAGATTGAATTGAATTGCTCAACTTATGCATGAATATTGTACTTTCTAACAAGTGACTTCAGTGTGTCAAAGGATTTGTGGAGAAGCTTATTATCAATCTCTACGCACCAGAAAACATGTTGGATGGTTGCTGCAGTCCGGAGGTCCTGTTTCTTTTAGCCATTGTACATCTCCATTGAGATGTTCCGAGTTTATATTTATAGCGACACACATTAGATGTAGGACGTTGATTTATATCTTGCGCTCTGTATATGAAGTTCAAATCTAAAGTGGTTATCCTATATTAGGCATCTTTTTAGGACGATCCATTGTACATATCTATTGATGTTGCTGAGGCTAAAACAGATCAATTTTTGACTTTGATAGTTTATTCAATAACCAACTTAATTTGCATTTTAATCCGTATCAAAAATTAATAAATTGAGACAATGCATTTTAACTTTGAAAGTACGCTCTATTTGATATTTATTGTTAATTATCGAGGGTTAAATATCAGAACTTAATAAAATTTGTAACTGTTTGGACAAAGCTCAGAAGTTGGGCATTAAATTGTTTGATTTCGACCTGAGTCCCGACCTT
>NW_025310908.1:0-612 GCF_018294505.1 Triticum aestivum
ATTGTCCGTTTTGTACACGAAGTGCATCCAGTTTATGCCGTAACCCTCTCAACTTTCTTGCACATGCTATGTGGATGAAATGATGATATCATGCCAACTTTCAACATTTTCAGAGTTCATTTGAAATGCTTTTCAATTTTAGGGTCTTATAGCTCAAAATAGTTAGTAAATGCATGAAAAATAACAAATGAAGTAAGAAAGGATTGAAAAATGATGATGTGGCTTTGAATGGTGCATTTTGAACACACACAAAGTCAGGAGTTCAAATAAGTTTTAAAAAATGAAATCCCTTTGTAACAGACGAGTTTCCGGATGAAATCCTGATACTTTGAAAGAGATTGTCCGTTTTGTACACGAAGTGCATCCAGTTTATGCCGTAACCCTCTCAACTTTCTTGCACATGCTATGTGGATGAAATGATGATATCATGCCAACTTTCAACCTTTTCAGAGTTCATTTGAAATGCTTTTCAATTTTAGGGTCTTATAGCTCAAAATAATTAGTAAATGCATGAAAAATAACCAAATGAAGTCAGAAAGGATTGAAAAATGATGATGTGGCTTTGAATGGTGCATTTTGAACACAAACAAAGTCAGGAGTTCAAATAAGTTT
>NW_025310909.1:0-612 GCF_018294505.1 Triticum aestivum
AGAGTTCATTTTGTAGTGATTTTCAATTTCACCATCATTTAGCTCTCTAAACAAATCGGTAAATGACTGAAAAAAGCAAATGATGTCAGAACGTGTTGGAAATTGATGACGTCGCTTTGAATGATGCATACTGAACGCAAAAATAGGCTGGAGTTGAAATAAGTTTAAAAAACATTGAAGTGCCCGGGTAACAGATAAGTTCTCGTCCGAAACCCTGATACTCCGAAAGAGATTGTCCAGTTTATACACGAGGTGCGTCCAGTTTTCGCCGTGACCCTCTCTACTCTTTTGCACATGCTATGCTGGTGAAATGATGATACCATGCCAAGTTCCAACATTTTCAGAGTTCATTTTGTGGTGATTTTCAATTTCACCATCATTTAGCTCTCTAAACAAATCGGTAAATGACTGAAAAACAGCAAATGATGTCAGAACGTGTTGGAAATTGATGATGTCGCTTCGAATGATGCATACTGAACGCAAAAATAGGCCGGAGTTCAAATAAGTTTAAAAAACATTGAAGTGCCCGTATAACAGATGAGTTCTCGTCCGAAACCCTGATACTCCGAAAGAGATTGTCCAGTTTGTACACGAGGTGGGTCCAGTTTTTGC
>NW_025310910.1:0-612 GCF_018294505.1 Triticum aestivum
CTAGGAGCATGGATAACAATAGTATACTGTTGCTGAGGCATTAGTATCACTACTGGAATCTGGCACTTTGCCATCATGGCAGATGGCAAAGGCATGGTCGGCGGATGGCAAAGGCTTTGCCATCAGCCAGCAGATGGCAAACAGTTTGTCCGAAACCCTATCGGCAAAGGCTTCTTTGCCATCTGCTGGCTGATGGCAAAGAGCCTTTGGCTTTGCCATCAGCTGGCAGATGGCAAAGCCTCTTAACGGGGTTAGCCCCGTTAGAAGGCTAACGGCATACTTTGCTGGCGGCAGATGGCAAAGCCTCTTAACGGGGTTAGCCCCGTTAGAAGGCTAACGGCATACTTTGCCGTTAGCCAGCATATGGCAAAGGCTGCAGGCTCTTTGCCGTCTGCCAGCAGATGGCAAAGTATGCAGGCTTTTTGCCGTCTGCCAGCAGATGGCAAAGAGCTTTGCCATCTGCTGGCAGATGGCAAAGAGCCCAAATAGGCCAGCCCAAATTTTACATGTAGATGACATGTGGCCTTTTTGCCATCTGCCAGCTGATGGCAAAGCTCTTTGCCATCTGCCAGCAAATGGCAAAGTGACTATATTGCCTCATTTAATTTTGAT
>NW_025310911.1:0-612 GCF_018294505.1 Triticum aestivum
GTGCAGCTCCTATCGGGATTTGTCGGCACATCGGGCGGCTTTGCTGGTCTTGTTTTACCATTGTCAAAATGTTTTGCGAACCGGGATTCCGAGACTAATCGGGTCTTCCCGGGAGAAGGTCTATTCCTTCGTTGACCGTGAGAGCTTGTGATGGGCTGAGTTGGGACACCCCTACAGGGTATATAATCTTTCGAAAGCCGTGCCCGCGGTTATGAGGCAGATGGGAATTTGTTAATGTCCGGTTGTAGATAACTTGACACTTGACCTCTTTAAAATGCATCAACCGTGTGTGTAGCCGTGATGGTCTCTTCTCGGCGGAGTCTGGGAAGTGAACACGGTTTGTGTTATGCTTGACGTAAGTAGTTTCAGGATCACTTCTTGATCACTTCTAGTTTCTCAACCGATGCGTTGCTTCTCTTCTCGCTCTCACTTGCGTATGTTAGCCACCATATATGCTTAGTGCTTGCTGCAGCTCCACCATATTACCCCTTACCTACCTATGAGCTTAAATAGTCTTGATCTCGCGGGTGTGAGATTGCTGAGTCCTCGTGACTCACAGATTCTACCAAAACAGATGCAGGTGCCGAGGATACTGGCGCAGATGGCGCAACT
>NW_025310912.1:0-612 GCF_018294505.1 Triticum aestivum
AAATCTTATCGGGCCGATATTGAGCCCAAGTATGTAGCGGGCTGTTAACGGGCTCAAACTGACGATGGGCTGCAATGGTGTCAAATCTTTAACGGGCCGAATTGGCACATCTCGTATGGGCCGTGGGTTTAAATGGACCTGACACAAGTAGGCCTTATATGGGCCGGCCTGCTAATTTTTACTGGGCCGGCCTTTTTCACCGGAAAGGGCCATTGTTGGGCCGTGCCATGTGTCAACATATCATAGGCGCCTATCTGACCCACTAACGAGCTGACACGTGTTTCGTCCAGCCAATAAGAATTTGACACGTGGAAATTTCCCATTGGTCGGGGCTGTTAACGGTTTATCGGATCCAAAACCCGACCCGATAGCTTAACGGCGTTCCGTTACGGTGGATTACACGTGTTGTCGGTCACCCTTGACGAAAGCTCTTCTGTGACGCGCGATTTATCGTCATGGAAGTGGACACTTCCGTGATGATAATTTTGGTAATGTCATGGAACACTTCTACAACAACACATGTATGACTATCTTGATTCTGTCATAAATTTGTCATGAATGTACATGCATGACAAAAAAAGCGACCTACTGTGACAAACACGTATCATCACG
>NW_025310913.1:0-612 GCF_018294505.1 Triticum aestivum
GATGCACTTCGTGTACAAAACGGACAATGTCTTTCAAAGTATCTGGATTTCATACGGAAACTCGTCTGTTACAAAGGGATTTCATTTTTTAAAACTTATTTGAACTCCTGACTTTTTGTGTGTTCAAAATGCACCATTCAAAGCCACATCATCATTTTTCAATCCTTTTTGACTACATTTGTTATTTTTCTTGCATTTACTAATTATTTTGAGCTATAAGACCCTAAAATTGAAAAGCATTTCAAATGAACTCTGAAAAGGTTGAAAGTTGGCATGGTATGGACATTTCATCCACATAGCATGTGCAAAAAAGTTGAGAGGGTTACGGCAAAAACTGGATGCACTTCGTGTACAAAACGGACAATGTCTTTCAAAGTATCTGGATTTCATACGGAAACTCGTCTGTTACAAAGGGATTTCATTTTTTAAAACTTATTTAAACTCCTGACTTTTTGTGTGTTCAAAATGCACCATTCAAAGCCACATCATCATTTTTCAATCCTTTCTGACTTCATTTGTTCTTTTTCATGCATTTACTAATTATTTTGAGCTATAAGACCCTAAAATTGAAAAGCATTTCAAATGAACTCTGAAAAGGTTGAAAGTTGGCAT
>NW_025310914.1:0-612 GCF_018294505.1 Triticum aestivum
GCGCGCGCGCGCGCGCGTGTGACCTCAACGTACTAAGCGTAGATCCAGCAACGATGGTGTAGGGGACGTACGGTGACCGGACAGCACAGCAAAAACGTCCGCCACAACCATAAAACTCAAATTTTGTACCTCCGTACCCAAATAGCACAGCCATGTAAATAAAAACCTATGTACTACGTACATAGCTAAAAGAACTATTGTCGGAGATGTTGACGGTCTCCTTGCCTGGGGCTAGGTAGATGGGAAAGTGTGGTAGCTCCTGCGCCTATGAAGACTCTGGCCCCTCCTCCACCTCCACCTTCCCATCCAATTCGATGAACAGTGCTTCCATTGCCGCCTGTTTTATTCCGATGAACTGTCGGTTAACCTCGACATAGACCTCGTCCTAGATGGACTCGTGGACGGCGGTCTGTTCTACCATCTCCATCGCTTGGGCGGCCTCGTACTCCACCTTGGCATCCGCCACGGCGAAGCCCGCAGACAGCCACACCTCCACCTACTCCCCTCTGGCTCCGCTGCCTCCTTCTTCACGGGCTCTGCTTTCGAAAGCTGCTCCCCCTCCTCCTTCTCCTCCTCCTCCTGCCCCACCTGCTCCTCTTCATCCTCCTCCTC
>NW_025310915.1:0-612 GCF_018294505.1 Triticum aestivum
TATAGTTGACTTCCGCTGCTCTCCAAATAATATGCATGTGCTATACGTGTCCATGCATGGTACCCAACGAACTTAGCAACTACAACATGCATGGCCATGGTAGAAAAGTCATCACACAGTATATCTTCAGCGCATTCCAGCCACTAGTATACCGCTATTCTGTGTGCGGAGCTTGTTTGAAAATACGCATGCCCATCAAGTATTGAAAAATCGCCGGGCGTATATCTCGCTCTAAACATTTTGTTGGCTAGCTCATCAGGATACACGTACGTCGATGAATTTTGTTATAGTTTACGTTAAGTTGTAGAATCAAACTCGAACGATCGATCATGGGATCAACACACTTGCATCAATAAAGGGTAAGGGTAGTCGTACGTATGTGCAACCGGGCTATAAATACAACCTCCCACACAGCCCAAACGCACAACACCTACAAGCCCTTCCCATCTATTGTAAGCCTTGCTTCCTGTCGACCAAAGCTTTAGCAATGGCGCCATTGACCAAGCTCTTCCTCCTACTCCTGGGCCTAAACTTGATGGTCACCGCTGTGCATGGTGGCTGCGGACCCCACTGCCCGACCCCGACCCCACCACCACCTCCATCGACCAACGG
>NW_025310916.1:0-612 GCF_018294505.1 Triticum aestivum
GCCGGAGGAGGCCACGGCGACGGGCACGCGCGGAGGAGCTCGTCGGGGCAGTCGGGAGCGGCGACTTGCAACAGAGAGGGGGAGAGGGGCACCGGGAGGCGTGGCCCCGAGCGCGGCGAGGGCGGGTGGTGTGGCGACGGAGCCGCGGCGGAGGGGCGCCGGACGTGAGGGCCGCCACGGGCGCGGCTGGCGCAGTTGACCGGCGCGAGCAAGGACGACAAAACGCCGGCGAGCTAGGGAGAGGCCACGGCCTTGTGCGAGCGCGGCGGGCGTAGGGGAACGGAGGCCGAGGGCCTCACCGGGCTTTGTAGGGACTAGGGCAGCGGGCGCGGTGGAGGTCGGGGAGGCCATTGTGGAGGGGGGCGAGGACGGCGTCGACGAGGAGGAGGCAGCCCGGTGGGGAGGGCTCCGATCGCCGGTGGTGTTTGGCGACGACGGGCGACGGCGTCAGGCCGGCGACGATTCGAGGGCGAGGCTTCAGGCAGGTACAGCGCGAAGGAGAGGAGGGGACGGAGGAGTCTGAGAGGGGCGGCGCCGGCGATAGCGAGCGGCGACAGGGTCGCAGCCCCCGATCCAGATCGGGGGGGGAGGAGAGGAGTGGGGGCGCGACTG
>NW_025310917.1:0-612 GCF_018294505.1 Triticum aestivum
GGCACTTCAATGTTTCTTAAACTTGTTTCAACTCCGGACTTCTTTCGTGTTCAATACGCAGCATTCAAAGCGACGTCATCAATTTCCAATATGTTCTGACATCATTTGTTGTTTTTCAGTCATTTACCTAATTGTTTAGGAGAGCTAAATGACCGTGAAATAGAAAATCACTACAAAATGAATTGTGAAAATGTTGAAACTTGGCATGGTATCATCATTTCACCCGCATAGAATGTGCGAAAGAGTAGAGAGGGTCACGGCAAAAACTGGACACACTTCGTGTACAAACTGAACAATGTCTTTCGGAGTATCAGGGTTTCGGACGAGAACTCATCTGTTACACGGGCACTTCAATGTTTTTTAAACATATTTCAACTCTGGACTTCTTTTGCGTTCTTTATGCAGCATTCAAAGCGACGTCATCAATTTCCAACATGTTCTGACATCATTTGCTATTTTTGAGTCATTTGCCTAATTGTTGAGAGAGCTAAATGACCGTGAAATTGAAAATCACTACAAAATGAATTGTGAAAATGTTGAAATTTGGCATGGTATCATCATTTCACCCACATAGCATGTGCGAAAGAGTAGAGAGGGTCACGGCAAAAACTG
>NW_025310918.1:0-612 GCF_018294505.1 Triticum aestivum
CGACGACGTCCGCCTCGACTCGCGTTACCCTAAGATAGACAGGGTGGCAGTGGTGTCACGTGCTCGTCTCGACGTCCATCATCGCTACCGCGACGACGCCCGCCTCGACTCGCGTTACCTTAAGATAGAAAGGGTGGCAGTGGTGTCACGTGCTTGTCTCGGCGTCTATCGTCGCTACCGCGACGACGTCCACCTTGACTCGGGTTACGGTAAGACAGGGTGGCAGTGGTGTCACGTGCTCGTCTCTGCGTCCATCGTCGCTACCGCGATGACGTCCGCCTCGACTCACATTACACTAAAACAGGATGGCAGTGGTGTCACGTGCTCGTCTTGGCGTCCGTCATCGCTACCGCGATGACGTCCGCCTTGACTCGCGTTACCCTAAGATAGACAGGGTGGAAGTGGTGTCACGGGTTCGTCTTGGCGTCCGTCGTCGCTACGGCGACGATGTCTGCCTCGACTCGCGTTACGGTAAGACAGGGTGGCAGTGGTGTCACGTGCTCTTCTCGGCGTCCGTCGTCGCTACCGCGACGACGTCCGCCTCGACTCGCGTTACCCTAAGATAGACAGGGTGGCGGTGGTGTCACGTGCTCGTCTCGGCGTCCATCGTTG
>NW_025310919.1:0-612 GCF_018294505.1 Triticum aestivum
AATAACAAATGAAGTCAGAAAGCGTTGAAAATTGATGAGGAGGCTTTGAATAGTGCATTTTGAACACACAAAAACTCTGGAGTTCAAATAAGTTCAAAAATTGAAATCCCTTTGTAACAGACGAGTTTCCGTATGAAACCCTGATACTTCGAAAGAGATTGTCTATTTTGTACACGAAGTGCATCTAATTTTTGTCGTAACCCTCCCTACTTTCTTTCGCATGCTATGTGGATGAAATGACGATACCATGCCAACTTTCAACCTTTTCAGAGTTCATTTGAAATGCATTTCAATTTCATGGTCTTATAGCTCAAAATAAGCAGTAAATGCATGAAAAATAACAAATGAAGTCAGAAAGGGTTGAAAATTGATGATGTGGCTTTGAATGGTGCATTTTGAACACAGAAAAAGTCTGGAGTTCAAATAAGTTCAAAAAATGAAATCCCTTTGTAACCGACGAGTTTCCGTATGAAACCCTGATACTTCGAAAGAGACTGTCCGTTTTGTACACGAAGTGCATCCAATTTTTGCCGTAACCCTCT
This sequence comes from Triticum aestivum, assembly GCF_018294505.1. Taxonomy (NCBI): domain Eukaryota; kingdom Viridiplantae; phylum Streptophyta; class Magnoliopsida; order Poales; family Poaceae; genus Triticum; species Triticum aestivum. Next base: position 543 of record NW_025310919.1, read on the forward strand.
CTACTTTCTTGCACATGCTATGTGGGTGAAATGATAATACCATGCGACCTTTCAACCTTTTCAGAGTTCA
>NW_025310920.1:0-612 GCF_018294505.1 Triticum aestivum
GTCAGGAGTTCAAATAAGTTTTAAAAAATGAAATCCCTTTGTAACAGACGAGTTTCCGTATGAAATCCTGATACTTTGAAAGAGATTGTCCGTTTTGTACACGAAGTGCATCCAGTTTTTGCCGTAACCCTCTCAACTTTATTGCACATGCTATGTGGATGAAATGATGATACCATGCCAACTTTCAACCTTTTCAGAGTTCATTTGAAATGCTTTTCAATTTTCAGGCCTTATAGCTCAAAATAGTTAGTAAATGCATGAAAAATAACAAATGAAGTCAGAAAGGATTGAAAAATGATGATGTGGCTTTGAATGGTGCATTTTGTACACACAAAAAATCAGGAGTTCAAATAAGTTTTTTAAAGTGAAATCCCTTTGTAACAGATGAGTTTCCTTATGAAATCCTGATACTTTGTAAGAGATTGTCCGTTTTGTACACGAAGTGCATCCAGTTTTTGTCGTAACCCTCTCAACTTTCTTGCACTTGCTATGTGGATGAAATGATGATACCATGCCAACTTTCAACCTTTTCAGAGTTCATTTAAAATGCTTTTCAATTTTAGGGTCTTATAGCTCAAAATAATTAGTAAATGCATGAAAAAATAACAAATG
>NW_025310921.1:0-612 GCF_018294505.1 Triticum aestivum
TGTGGATGAAATGATGATATCATGCCAACTTTCAACCTTTTGAGAGTTCATTTGAAATGCTTTTCAATTTTAGGGTCTTATAGCTCAAAATAATTAGTAAATGCATGAAAAATAACAAATGAAGTAAGAAAGGATTGAAAAATGATGATGTGGCTTTGAATGGTGCATTTTGAACACACAAAAAGGCAGGGGTTCAAATAAGTTTTAAAAAATGAAATCCCTTTGTAACAGACGAGTTTCCGGATGAAATCCTGATACTTTGAAAGAGATTATCCGTTTTGTACACGAAGTGCATCCAGTTTTTGCCGTAACCCTCTCAACTTTCTCGCACATGCTATGTGGATGAAATGATGATATCATGCCAACCTTCAACCTTTTCAGAGTTCATTTGAAATGCTTTCCAATTTTAGGGTCTTATAGCTCAAAATAATTAGTAAATGCATGAAAAATAACAAATGAAGTAAGAAAGGATTGAAAAATGATGATGTGGCTTTGAATGGTGCATTTTGAACACACAAAAAGTCAGGAGTTCAAATAAGTTCTAAAAAATGAAATCCCTTTGTAACAGACGAGTTTCCGGATGAAATCCTAATACTTTGAAAGAGATGGTCC
>NW_025310922.1:0-612 GCF_018294505.1 Triticum aestivum
CCGGGCGGCGGGGTCGGGGCGGGGTCGCGGCGGCGTCGGCGCGGCGTCCGGGCGGCGAGGAGAGGGCGAGGGAGGGAGAGGGCGAGGGCGAGGGTGAGGGCGAGGGCAGCGGCGGCGGCGGCGGTGGATCGAGAGGGAGAGAACTGGCGAGGGGGATCGGGCGAAGGGGGGCCACAATACTAATGGCGCACCTCACCGTGGTGCGCCATTAGCATGTCCATACTAATGGCGCACCTCACCGTGGTGCGCCATTAGTATTTTTTTTATTTCAACTCGAGCCAAAAGGTTATGTAGTACCAGAACCTATCTATGTCAAGCCCACTCTACTAGCTCGACTGGTCAGCAGCCAGTTCTCACACCAGGAGGTCCTGGGTTCGACTCCCAGGCTCCACAATTTTTTTTTAGCATTTAAAAAGCTGTTTGATACTTATTTATGTTTAAATATGTTCAAACTTGTTTAAATAATAACAGTAATATTTTTTTATAAGACAGTAGCATTTAAAAAGCTGTTTGATACTAATTTTTTTTATAAGACGGTGCGCGGGGTGCGGGGGGTCGGCGGCAGCGGTTGAGTAGGGGAATCGAGGGTGCGGGGGGTCGGCGGCGGCGGCC
>NW_025310923.1:0-612 GCF_018294505.1 Triticum aestivum
CGGCCACCGCCGCCGACCCCCCGCACCCTCGATTCCCCTACTCAACCGCCGCCGCCGACCCCCCGCACCCCGCGCACCGTCTTATAAAAAAAATTAGTATCAAACAGCTTTTTAAATGCTACTGTCTTATAAAAAATATTACTGTTATTATTTAAACAAGTTTGAACATATTTAAACATAAATAAGTATCAAACAGCTTTTTAAATGCTAAAAAAAATTTGTGGAGCTTAGGAGTCGAACCCAGGACCTCCTGGTGTGAGAACTGGCTGCTGACCAGTCGAGCTAGTAGAGTGGGCTTGACATAGATAGGTTCTGGTACTACATAACCTTTTGGCTCGAGTTGAAATAAAAAAAATACTAATGGCGCACCACGGTGAGGTGCGCCATTAGTATGGACATGCTAATGGCGCACCACGGTGAGGTGCTCCATTAGTATTGTGGCCCCCCTTCGCCCGATCCCCCCTTCGCCCGATCCCCCTTCGCCCGATCCCCCTCGCCAGTTCTCTCCCTCTCGATCCACCGCCGCCGCCGCCGCTGCCCTCGCCCTCGCCCTCGCCCTCGCCCTCTCCCTCCCTCGCCCTCTCCTCGCCGCCCGGACGCCGCCCGGACGCC
>NW_025310924.1:0-612 GCF_018294505.1 Triticum aestivum
AAAGTCAGGAGTTCAAATAAGTTTAAAAAAATGAAATCCCTTTGTAACAGACGAGTTTCCGTATGAAATCCTGATACTTTGAAAGAGTTGTCCGTTTTGTACACGAAGTGCATCCAGTTTTTGCCATAAACCTCTCAACTTTCTTGCACATGCTATGTGGATGAAATGATGATACCATGCTAAGTTTCAACCTTTTCAGAGTTCATTTGAAATGCTTTTCAATTTTAGGGTCTTATAGCTCAAAATAATTTGTAAATGCATGAAAAATAACAAATGAAGTCAGAAAGGATTGAAAAATGATGATGTGGCTTTGAATTGTGCAATTTGAACACACAAAAATTCAGGAGTTCAAATAAGTTTAAAAAAATGAAATCCCTTTGTAACAGACGAGTTTCCGTATGAAATCCTGATACTTTGAAAGAGATTGTCCGTTTTGTACACGAAGTGCATCCAGGTTTTGCCGTAACCCTCTCAACTTTCTTGCACATGCTATGTGGATGAAATGATGATACCATGCCAACCTTCAACCTTTTCAGAGTTCATTTGAAATGCTTTTCACTTTTAGGGTCTTATAGCTCAAAATAATTAGTAAATGCATGAAAAATAACAAAT
>NW_025310925.1:0-612 GCF_018294505.1 Triticum aestivum
GCCGGCGGCGTTGGCGGTCTCCTGGATCGGGAGGGGGGGGAGCGCCCCCGATCCAGATCGGGTCGTGGGATGGGGAGTGGAGCGAGCAGGGGGGGGAGTGGGGTGCGTGGGGGCTAGGGTTCGGGGGTTAAGGGGAGGGAGTGGGCCGGCCGGCTGGGCCGGTGGAGGCCAGGTGGGCCACTTGGCCCAGCAGGGGGGGTCTTTCTTCCCTTTTTTTGTTAGTTTTCTTTTCTGGTTTTGTGTTTTCTTTTCTTTCTATTTATTTTCTTTTTGTTTTTATTTTACTTTCTTTTAAGTTTACTTTTTACTTAATATTAAAATGATCCCTAAATTAGTAATACCATGAAACCACTGCCACAAAAGGTTTTATCCCAAAATAATTTAGTTTAGTATTTTATTTATTTATAAAAGCATTTAAATATCGGTTTTGCTACTGTTTTATTCATTTTAGAATAATTACACATTTTATAAGAGTGTGGTTCCTCCACCATAATTACCTATGTATTATTTGGTTCACTCCGAACATTTAAATTTTAATATTTGAAAACTTTTATTGTTTGCCTATATTTTAAATTTTAATTTGAATCGTTTTTGAACTAACTCGAGTTTATC
>NW_025310926.1:0-611 GCF_018294505.1 Triticum aestivum
ACAGAGGCTTACGGCAAAAACTGGATGCACTTCGTGTACAAAACAGACAATCTCCTTCGAAGTATTAGGGTTTCATACGGAAATTCATCTGTTACAAAGGGATTTCATTTTTTTGAACTTATTCGAACTCCATAGTTTTTCTATGTTCAAAATGCACCATTCAAAGCCACATCATCGATTTACAACCCTTTCCGACTTCATTTGTTATTTTTCAAGCATTTACTGATTATTTTGAGCTATAAGACCATGAAATTGAAAAGCATTTGACATGAACTCTGAAAAGGTTCCATGTTGGCATGGTATCATCATTTCACCCACATAGCATGTGCAAGAAAGTACAGAGGCTTATGGCAAAAACTGGATGCACTTTGTGTACAAAACAGACAATCTCCTTCAAAGTATCAAGGTTTCATATGGAATCTCGTCTGTTACAAAGGGATTTCATTTTTTTGAACTTATTCGAACTCCATAGTTTTTCTATGTTCAAAATGCACCATTCAAAGCCACATCGTCAATTTACAACCCTTTCCAACTTCATTCGTTATTTTTCATGCATTTACTGATTATTTTGAGATATAAGACCATGAAATTGAAAAGCATTTGAAATGAAC
>NW_025310927.1:0-611 GCF_018294505.1 Triticum aestivum
AGCCTAGTTCAAATAATTTTACACTAGAGTTGAACTAGCTCTATTAGCTAGTTCAAAAAAAATTTACACTAGAGTTTAAGTAGCTCTATAGCCCAGTACAAATAATTTTACACTAGAGTTGAACTAGCTCTATAAGTTTGTACAAATAATTTAACACTAGAGTTGAACTAGCTCTATAGTCTAGTAAAAATAATTTTACACTAGAGTTGAACTAGCTCTATAAGCTAGTTCAAATAATTTTACACTAGAGTTGAACTAGCTCTATAGCCTAGTACAAATAATTTTACACTAGAGTTGAACTAGCTCTTTAAGCTAGTTCAAATAATTTTACACTAGAGTTGAACTAGTTCTATAGCCTAGTACAAATAATTTTACACTAGAGTAGAACTAGCTCTATAAGTTAGTTCAAATATTTTTACACTAGAGTTGAACTAGCTCTATAAGCTAGTTCGAATAATTTTACACTAGAGTTGAACTAGCTCTTTAAGCTAGTTCAAATATTTTTACACTAGAGTTGAACTAGCTCTATAAGCTAGTTCGAATAATTTTACACTAGAGTTGAACTAGCTCTTTAAGCTAGTTCAAATAATTTTACACTAGAGTTGAACTAG
>NW_025310928.1:0-611 GCF_018294505.1 Triticum aestivum
CACGGTTGGTGCCACGAACCGTGACCAATGCACCCTTTAGTCCCGGTTGGTGCCACCAACCGGGACCAATGGCCTTGTGCTGCCCCGCGCCCAAAAGTTTAGTCCCACCTCGCTAGTTGACAGCGCCCAACACTTGTTTATAAGCTCTGATGCCTCCTCCCTCTCGAACTCCTTTGAACTTCAGGCCTATGGGCCTAATCTGACACTGCTTTGCCTGTGGGCCTATTGGGCCTTCTGTGGGCCTGAATCCGGGCCCATGTTGGGTTTCTAATCGTATTCAGGCCGTGGTGGCCCAATAGGTGGCAATTTTTTTATTTTTTTTCCATTTTTTTGTTTTGTTTTTTCCATTATTTATTTCCTTTTGTTTTTTTGCTTTATTTTTTAATTCTTTTTGCTTTTAGGTCAGAAAAATTATAAACTTTCTGTTAGTGCCATTACTTTTCAAATTTGAATAGTTAAAATTTGAATTCTTTGAAATTTGTGTGAATCACAAGTTTGTGATTAAATTTACCATAAAAATATTTGAATTCTTTGAAATTTGTGTGAATCATTAGTTTTCAAATTTGAAAACACTTTTTTGTTTTTTGTTTTCTTTGTTGCTTTATTTATTT
>NW_025310929.1:0-611 GCF_018294505.1 Triticum aestivum
TATCAGGATTTCATACGGAAACTCGTCTGTTACAAAGGGATTTCATTTTTTAAAACTTATTTGAACTCCTCACGTTTTGTGTGTTCAAAATGCACCATTCAAAGCCACATCATCATTTTTCAATCCTTTCTGACTTCATTTGTTATTTTTCATGCATTTACTAATTATTTTGAGCTATAAGACGCTAAGATTGAAAAGCATTTCAAATGAACTCTGAAAAGGTTGAAAGTTGGCATGGTATCATCATTTCATCCACATAGCATGTGCAAGAAAGTTGAGAGGGTTACGGCAAAAACTGGATGCACTTCATGTACAAAACGGACAATCTCTTTCAAAGTATCAGGATTTCATACGGAAACTCGTCTGTTAAAAAGGGATTTCATTTTTTAAAACTTATTTGAACTCCTGACGTTTTGTGTGTTCAAAATGCACCATTCAAAGCCACATCATCATTTTTCAATCCTTTCTGACTTCATTTGTTATTTTTCATGCATTTACTAATTATTTTGAGCTATAGGACGCTAAGATTGAAAAGCATTTCAAATGAACTCTGAAAAGGTTGAAAGGTGGCATTATATCATCATTTCATCCACATAGCATGTGCAGGAAAG
>NW_025310930.1:0-611 GCF_018294505.1 Triticum aestivum
TTCCGTACACACCATTGAAAGCGACGTCATCAATTTTCAAAACTTTCTGATATCATTTGCTATTTTTCAGTCATTTACCGATTTGTTTAGAGAGCTAAATGACCGTGAAATTGAAAATCACTACAAAATGAACTCTCAAAATGTCGAAACTCGGCATGGTATCATCATTTCACCCACATAGCATGTGCAAAAGAGTAGAGAGGGTTACGGCAAAAACTGGACGCACTTCGTGTACAAACTGGACAATCTCTTTCGGAGTATCAGGGTTTCGGACGAGAACTCATCTGTTAGACTGGCACTTCATTTTCTTAAACATATTACAACTCCAGACTTTTTTTGCGTTCTGTACGCACCATTCAAAGCGATGTCATCAATTTTCAACACTTTCTGATATCATTTGCTATTTTTCAGTCATTTACCGATTTGTTTAGAAAGCTAAATGATCGTGAAATTGCAAATCACTACAAAATGAACTCTGAAAATGTCGAAACTTGGCATGGTGTCATCATTTCACCCACATAGCATGTGCAAAAGAGTAGAGAGGGTTACGGAAAAAACTGGACGCACTTCGTGTACAAATTGGACAATCTCTTTCGGAGTATCAGGGTTTC
>NW_025310931.1:0-611 GCF_018294505.1 Triticum aestivum
TGTTGTCGTGAGGAGAGGCAAAAGGAAGATCATCGGAATGGATGGAGTAGCCAATGAGCAAGACTTCGACAAGTACGGCGACCCGAGGATCGAACATGACGACGATGATGAAGTAGCAGCATACACCACAAGAAGAAGTAGGACCACCCTACCTAAAGGACGTCCGTTCCACAGAAGAACTCCATTTGCGAAAAAGAAGGGCAAGAAGATTGTGAACAGATAGCTAGCTAAGATCGATTGTATTTAAATCGTAGCCTTCATTTCTCGATTGTATTTCATGGGTACTTTTTGAACTATCATGAATATTTTTAAATTTCATGGACACTCGATCTCGATCCCCCTCCATCTCGATCGCTATCCCACCTCGCCAGATCCGGTCCCCCTCGCCGCCGAGCACCCCCCCCCAGTCCACCGGCCGCCGCCGCCGACACCCCGCACCCTCGATTCCCCTACTCAACCGCCGCCGCCGACCCCCCGCACCCCACGCACCGTCTTATAAAAAATAAGTATCAAACATCTTTTTAAATGCTACTGTCTTATAAAAAAATATTACTGTTATTATTTAAACAAGTTTGAACATATTTAAACAAAAATAAGTATCAAACAGCTTC
>NW_025310933.1:0-611 GCF_018294505.1 Triticum aestivum
ACTTCATTTGTTATTTTTCATGCATTTACTAATTATTTTGAGCTATAAGACCCTAAAATTGAAAAGCATTTCAAATGAACTCTGAAAAGGTTGAAAGTTGGCATGATATCATCATTTCATCCACATAGCATGTGCAAGAAAGTTGAGAGGGTTACGGCAAAACTGGATGCACTTCGTGTACAAAACAGACAATCTCTTTCAAAGTATCAGGATTTCATCCGGAAACTCGTCTGTTACAAAGGGATTTCATTTTTTAAAACTTATTTGAACTCCTGACTTTGTGTGTGTTCAAAATGCACCATTCAATGCCACATCATCATTTTTCAATCCTTTCTGACTTCATTTGTTATTCTTCATGCATTTACTAATTATTTTGAGCTATAAGACCGTAAAATTGAAAAGCATTTCAAATGATCTCTCAAAAGGTTGAAAGTTGGCATGATATCATCATTTCATCCACATAGCATGTGCAAGAAAGTTGAGAGGGTTACGGCATAAACTGGATGCACTTCGTGTACAAAACGGACAATCTCTTTAAAAGTATCAGGATTTCATCCGGAAACTCGTCTGTTACAAAGGGATTTCATTTTTTAAAACTTATTTGAACTCCT
>NW_025310934.1:0-611 GCF_018294505.1 Triticum aestivum
CCACGCAACTCTAAAAGATAGCCATCTAAGCGCTCCTTCCACGGCGAACTTGTGGCCCCGCACCCTTATGTTAGACACCAGCCAACCGGCAGCCTAGGAGCTCCGCCACCTCGAGGGGTGCTGCTTCCCATTGGGAATCGATTGGCCCAGAATAAAAATTCAGACAACTGACGCCTAAATAAAGTGATTTCAGATGAGGGTGTGACCTATCTGGCGGCATGGTGAAGTAGGAAGGTCCAGCTGCCGAGTCGGTGAGGCCGGCGCGGTTGCGGTGGTGACTGAAGGCAGGGAAAGAGCGATGTCGCCACGGTCGACGGCTACGCGGAAGCAGCGCCAGGACTCTGGATGGATCCGAAGTTGGAGCCGCTCCGGCGCCGTGAACAACGGCGGGGGTGAATCGGCTCCGGTACGGTTCACGCGGCCGTCGTCGAGGCAGCACCAGCAGCACGGAGTAAGAGGCACACAGCCCAGTGCACGACAGCAACTGGACAGCGTCTCCGGCATTAGGGAGGAGGGCAGCTGTGAAATTGGTGCGGTGGGGGGCGCCATGGAGGTGGGGCTGAGGTTTCGCGGCTCCAGAGGAGGGAGCTTCCCGGGGAGAAGGTGATTTG
>NW_025310935.1:0-611 GCF_018294505.1 Triticum aestivum
AGAAATAAGTACGTTAAATGTTTTTACTTTTTTTTGAAAAGAAGGATGACCCCCGGCCTCTGCATCTGGGGGATGCATGCGGCCACTTTATTGATTATTTTCGAGAACCTTATAAAGTATTACACCAATATGCCTGAATCCGCCATCTTGGCAATATATGTCACTACTCCTATCCAAATGATGAAGGGGTGCTAGCTGGGCTAAATACTCAGACCACTCACCTAAGCCTGTCATCAAAAGCCGGAAGCCCCAGCCGTGCCACATACCGGGTCTAGGCACAGACCGGTCTGACACACTCACAAGTATCGTCGCCGCCATCTTCCACAAGTCCGTCTTCAGAGCAGATATTGAGGCTTCTACCTTGTCAGGCCACTCTGTCATCGACGCCACCATGACGCCAGACAGCTACCTCCTCCTGCGCGAGTCCATCTCCGCGCATCGGGCGCCGAGTCTCCACTGCACCACGCCGCCGAGACCTGCTGCCATCAATGTTTAAGATGAAGCACCGCTCCACCAAAGAAGCCACCCACTGGTCCGTCGATCCCGTACACACCTCCAAGACTGACGCCCCCAAGAGGAAACGACACAATATAGCGCCGCCGTCATCTGAT
>NW_025310936.1:0-611 GCF_018294505.1 Triticum aestivum
CCTCATCGGAGTCCACCCGCGCCAGCGACCTCCACCTCCCTGCAGTCGCTGCTGCTCTGCTCCCTGTCGAGCAGAGGACGAGCGCCTCAATCGCTCACTGGGGCCAGTTCAGCGCGTCGCCTCAGCGCACGTCCAGCGAGATCCGACCGGCCTGCTTCCCCTCCAGCTGGGCCGAAGCCCATGGTGAGGCCACTCCCAGTGCCCCCTCTTGTACACGGTTGGGCTAGCAGATTCGGCCCATATTGGTTTTTTTTCCCGTTCTGCGATTTTCCTAATAAACCAGTGCACTGCATATTTACAGATTGGACCCTATACTTCATGCATATAATAACTCTCAAACCATGTATCATATGTAAAAACTTTATATATGAAACTTGTTTAGATTTTTGTCTAGATTCATAATATCCAACTTTCATATATGTTTAAAATGCTGAAGATGTTGTTTGTTTAAACTTGCTTAATTAACCTGCTAAAATGATTTATTTCATAACTAAATAACCCTAACTCCGAATTTAATAAACTCTATATGTAAATGGGGTAGAAGTTTTCCTAGTTTAACATGGTGGCCTTACTTTGCATGTTTAACAACACTAAAATTTGTGTTTAGGGCA